>NC_137003.1:43584586-43684586 GCF_032717465.1 Coenobita brevimanus | reverse complement strand
GCTAGTGTTTATTTTCCTTTCACGACCTGAAAATTATAATAATAATAATAATAATAATAATAATGATTAATGGCACATGACCTCTGCATCCTGAAAATAGCAAAGTCTGGCGATTTGTCCCTCTCAAGACAATTATTTTTATTTTTTGCTACTTTCAGACGATCTTATTTAACCTTAGAAAGACCTCTCATACTGAAAGGGCTACATGCAATTATTCTTATCACCGTTAGTGCGAGATAGAAGATATGATTTTGTAGTAGCCAGCATAAAACAGACAGCTAGACGAAGTGAAGTATCTTCTTCTGGCTCATATGACGCTTTCTTAGTTAATTTAAACAGACTGGCGTTAACTGGAGTTCAATAGCTAATAATAGGTTAATAGTCCTTTGCAGCAATGAACTTATCTTGTATATTCTTTTGGAGTTATAAATCTTGCTAATTCTTTGCAGTCATACATGCATCGGACTTATTCTTTGCAGTCATATATCCATCCTGCATATTGTTTGTGATCATCCATCCATCTTGCTTATTCTTTGCAATTATTCATCTATCTTGCTTATTCCCTGCAGTCATATATAAATCTTGCATATTTTTTGCATTCATACATCGATCTTACTTATTCCTTGCAATCATAAACCATCTTCCCTCTTTTTTGCAAACGTCCATCCACCTTGCTTATTCTTTGCAGTCATACATCCATTGTGCTTATACTTTTCAGTCATAAATCCATCTTGCTTATTCTGTACTCTTATCTCTGCCTTACTCATAAAACTCCCAGGTAAAGTACTCCCAATTTCTCCACTAAAATACATGTTACACTGTCTTCTTCACTACACCGTTTTTACAGTTGCTCCCAGTTTCTAGCTTAAGTTGGATTTTTTCTAATATAATTCCATCTGCGCACGTTGTTCTATCTAAGCACTTTGAAATTATACCGAAAATTACGCGTCTTTATTTCCCCTACCCACTAAAATTACCTCAGTTAATTCCAGTGTATGAGTGAGATTGTGAGTGTAAGAAAATGAGGGAGAATGTGAGACGGAGGTGAAGTGACAAAAGAAAGTGAAGTAAGCGAAAGAGAGATAGTGTGACTGAGAGTGTGAGAGAACTTTAGAGTGAGTGGGAGAACAATGAGACTATGATATTTAGATGGTGAGTGTAAGAGTGACTGAAATAAGCGCGCGCGCTCTCGTGTGTGTGTGTGTGTGTGTGTGTGTGTGTGTGTGTGTGTAAGAGAGAGAAAGAGAGAGAGAGTTACATAGAGTTACACAGATACACAGACCACACAGACCTTACGGTCCCAACGAGGCGGTTCGGCTACTAATACAGTGCTATAATTATAGGAGCTGGAGAAAAGGATGGCACAGCAGAAGGCTCTCTCCCTCACCCTCCAGAGAGAGAGAGAGAGAGAGTGAGAGAGAGAGAGAGAGAGATCAAGTTAAAGAAAACGAATACACTTTGAGAATGACTAATACAAGTCTAAACGCCTTTACTGAAGACTGAAATAGGAGCAAATAATCGAGCATATATATACCTGGGATCTTGCGACGACGGTAAAAGGAGTCATGTGAGCACTATGACAAGGAAGCTAAACACACACACACACACACACACACACACACACACAAAGCTGCAGGAAGACTCATATGACAAGGAGCAAAAATATAACTGAATCAGATATAAACATTATAGTAAATATTACACGATTTTCAGAAACTGGTCTGGTCACTGCTGGGCGTGTGTGCCCTGGCAGTGGTGATTCACGCCGGGGGCCATGGAGGAGGCCACGGAGGAGGAGGAGGAGGAGGATACGGTGGAGGGGGAGGATATGGGGGAGGAGGCCATGGTGGAGGTCACGGAGGAGGAGGATACGGAGGAGGAGGCCATGGAGGGGGAGGAGGTCACGGAGGAGGAGGATATGGCGGAGGAGGCCACGGTGGAGGAGGAGGTCACGGAGGAGGAGGTCACGGAGGAGGAGGATACGGCGGAGGAGGTCATGGAGGTGGAGGAAAAGGCGGTCACAAAGGAGGCCATGGTGGAGGCGGAGGTAAAGGGTATGGTGGAGTGGTTGGAACTTCGGTAAATATTTACAATATTGGAGGTCCAAAGGGAGGTGGAGGTCATGGAAGTGGTGGCGGTTATGGCGGTGGTGGCCATGGAGGTGGCGGCCATGGTGGTGGTGGCTATGGCGGTGGAGGACATGGTGGTGGTGGTGGTGGTGGTGGTGGTGGTCATGGTGGAGGTGGCGGCTATGGCGGTGGAGGACATGGTGGTGGTGGTGGTGGTGGTCATGGTGGAGGTAGCGGCTATGGCGGTGGTGGTCACGGAGGTGGTGGCGGTTATGGGGGTGGAGGACATGGTGGTGGAGGTCATGGTGGCGGCTATGGTGGTGGTGGTCATGGTGGTGGAGGACATGGTGGCGGATATGGCGGTGGCGGTCATGGTGGCGGCGGCTATGGCGGTGGACACGGTGGTGGTGGCTATGGTGGTGGACATGGCGGCGGCGGGTATGGCGGTGGTGGCGGTCATGGTGGCGGAGGCTATGGCGGTGGACACGGTGGTGGTGGCTATGGTGGTGGGGGTCATGGTGGTGGACATGGCGGCGGCGGCGGCTATGGCGGTGGTGGTGGTCACGGTGGCGGCGGGTATGGCGGTGGTGGTGGTCATGGTGGTGGCGGCTATGGCGGTGGTGGTGGACACGGTGGTAAAGGTCATGGCAAATAGGTGGGTTATGAGTGTAGCCCGGGATGTTCAACAGGGCAAATACACCCACTATATCACACCTCACCTCCTTCACACCCACACCAGAGCTGTGAATATTTTTATACAGAGTCATGTAAATACTGTTAAAATAAAAACATCAAAGAGTCACCATCTTGTTTACTTTATGCCACAGTTTTATTTCCCCACCTTCTTGCTCCACGCGTATATCATTCCACATATATATTTGGCTAATATTGAAGAGATAACTGTTTCAAAATCGACAACAGTATAACCTATTATATGTGCTGTTTATAGATGCTGTATATCTATTCCTATGGCATATTTTCACCTCTGGATATTTTCACCATATCCACAGCCGTACCTCGAGTGGTGCAGAGGTACTGAGGCCGTGTGACAGCTCTCCAGTTTCATGTAATGTGCAGTAGATTGGGTAAAATGTACCTTTATGGCCTTCACCAGATTATAATTTCCATTTTTTGTTGTAATTATTACACAACTTTTAGGTGGAAAAGGAGGTCTGGATTACGATGATTATAATTAACGGAATCAATGTACGGAGTATGAACACTGCTGCAAGTGTGTTAAGGTTAAGACTGAAATACATCCACTTGAGTTTCAGAGAGAATAGGATGGTGGTAGTCCAAAGGATACTAAGGCTAGGGCTGACGTATGTGGCTTTCACTATTAGGCTAAGTTCATTTGGACTGAATTTAATATATTTGGAGAATATAAGATAGTCATTTCCTCAAAAAACACAGGAAAATAGGAACTTTTCATAACTAGTTTTATATAATTTATGAGACAGCATTCTCGTCGATATTTCCCATCTGATTAAGCCTATGCCTGAATGGTGGAGTCAGGATTCCGAAGGTTTGAATAGTGTGTGAATGAGTGTATGGCCCATATCATGAGAATGATACTGATTATTTCTCCCTTTACCATACTTTTCTTTTTCTCTGCTTCCTGGACTCTGGCTGTGACTGCCCGTGGGTGAGAAAATTAGTTGGAATGATGATGATAGTGATATAACCACATACTGAACGTAGCTTATGTTTTGCAAGTATTTTTTATCCATTAAATATTCTTAAAGCAATATATTAACAAGTCTGTAATATACAGTAGAACCCTTATGCAGCAATATCGAGAAAAAATAAAGACGAAAAAAATTAAAGCCACAGATACAAAAATCACTCCATTCTTCCACGTACCCAAACTAACAGTGCAAAGCAGCCATAAAGCCGGTGGCGTAACATAATCCACACGTGTCACGCTCGTGCCAAGACAACGCCTTCAGTTTTCTGGCCAGCTGGTCACAAGAAATAGTGTGATGGATTATTTTCGATATTCGAACGCTTTCTCTTTCTTGGCATAACATTCTGGCTATGACTACCTCTCCCTCCCTCCCTCCTTCTCTTAATTTTGATATAAGAATATTTCATTTATTCTGCTCTAAAAACATTACGATCTATTGAACTACTGTTTTACACGCACAAACACACACACACAATATATATATATATATATATATATATATACTCATCATCATCAGCTATTGCAAATCCACTGTTGAACAAAGGCCTCTCCCAACCTTCTCCACGATTTCCTTGACTGAGCCAGTCTCTGATATATATGTATTATAATCTCATTAGCCGTTTGAGTGTCCACTGCAGGACAGGCCTATTCCGACCGAAGTGGGGACGATACAGCCAATGTATCTCTACCAAGTGGCTTAGGCTGTCTGGTAGAGATTGTATGTAGGGTGAGAAGCTCTTGTAAGCGTAATTGTAGTGTTGGAGTGGCTTTGGATGTGTGTGTAGTCTGTGAACCAAGTGTAATCGGCCCGCGCAAGCCGACTGGGTGCAAGCATACTTTATAGTATGCGACACTGGTTCAACCACAGCACCCCTTGTGTCAGCCTATGTAATACGTGGCCAGAAGAACGCTCCCAAAGTTTATTACCCTTGCGGGGCACGAACCCTCGTTCTTCAGCGTACGAAAACGCACACGTTACCACTGTACCACAGAGGCTCCTATATATATATATATATATAATTATGATGGAAGAAAGCAGTTGCTTCGCATTCTGATCAACAAGAGAGAGAGAGAGAGAGAGAGAGAGCGCATTGCATGTTAGGTGACACAGTTGAAACTGAAGACCCTCAAGTAAGTCAATATAACATTTCCGAAGATACTAGAAGTCCGCGGGAGTTGTCATAATTTACAGGCTGAAGTATCCATAGTAACTATATATTATCACAAACTTTTGTTTCTGATTTTGTCAAGTCTTTACTATTCACACAGATTTCAGTGTGAACTGTTGGGTGACTGTGAAGAAAAATGTAAATGCAAACAATCTTATTCATAACTTAAGCTTAGGAAGGTTCATAAATACAGTTCCTCTTATGGGGTCGGATTATCAACACTCAGGCTTATTGGACTCACTGTCAGCCGATCAAATCCGTCTGACGTAAATCAGATCAAAATACTAGAGTTCGCTCGACCATGAGAGGGTTTGAGGCACTATATGAATACTCTTAAGCTCGCGTATATACTCACTCTGGGCTGAAAGAGATATTTTGCTGTGAATGGGAATATAATACGAGAGAATATGCGATTATAAAGCCGTTAAGAACAATGTACTTATTATTTCTTATTACAGCTTTCCTCTTTCTAGACAATTCATTCAGCTCGGAAGAGATATATCGATCATGGAGGATGAGATGTATCTTTCATTCAGCCTTCCATTGCAATGGACTGTCTGGTAGTAGTCGTATATCAATAATGTTAGCGTACTGTGGCTGAATAGGTTAACAACAAAGTGAGATGATACCTAAAGCACTGAAGTAACAGTAGTAGAAGAATCCTGGTGTGAACACTGATGCATTTCATTTCTCTAAAGCTGGTTTGCACCGGTCAGACTTTTGGACTATGTTTGATTCCAGCTTATCCTTATGCACCCATCAGCACTACTGAGGTTGTTGTTGATGCTCTACCCCGGTCAATGTGACTGGGCAAATCCATCGACCATAATCAAGCAGTCGCCTTCTTGTGGCAGACAGTGCCTCGCCAGGTTCGGAACGGGGTCCTTCCATATGCCAGGGTGTATGGAAAATGGAGACGTAGCCCCCATGAGGATCAGCTGTGTATAGGAGATATGTTTGAGCAATAGTCTCGGCCCAGATTTTGACTCCATGGTAAGATATGGTTGAATTCACCGCCTGGGAATGTTGTGCAAGCTTAGCTCTGGGCATTGGTCGCACGTCTTTCCCATGGTAGTACAGTCACTCATAAAAGAAAAGACCCCCCCTGCGATAGAGGCAATATAACTCGGGGTATTCAGTGTTGGTAACAGTGTATTTAACGTCAGCCATATGGGGGGATGAGGAGGGATGTTTGAGAGGAGGGCGCAGTGAATCTGCACGAAACACTGCTTCAATCCACATTTCGAGTCAAACATACATTATATCTGACTTGTTATCAAGGCATATGTATGTAACCCATCACATTTGAAAAAGTTTATCATTAGCTGTATAAAATTGTCAGTCGATGGCAGGAATAAGATGCAAATGAAACCCCTCGGCCTCAAGAGTTAAATGAATGGGCTCGACACACTTAGAATGAACTTTGCATGAACTTCTCCCAAACGCAGCTTCACACCCCCACACCTGACGTCATTTACAGTGTTACCAGGACCGATATCATATTGGTTGAAAGGTGTCTTGGCCTAGGGGTCGTTTCTTTTATGAGTGACTGTACCTCCCTGGATGATGGTAACCAATCATCTGCTGCCTTTTTGTTGGCCTAACGAGTGCTACACCTTGTTCAAGGGTGACTCGGGACTATGCAGGGCAGAAGCGTCTATCTTCTCTGAGCCGGGCACATCCTCTGGCCTCATACCCCAGCACAGTTGAAGCAAGTCCCAGAACCTCACGTTATCCACATCATTCTCAGAAGTAGTGTGGTCATTGTGGTACCGAGGTAGCCACAAAACTATGGCAGTAACAACGATCATCTGCTCAACCCTTAAAGACGGGAGGTACTTATGAAAGTAACATGTATATTATATTAGGCTGGCGGAAAATAATATATACACTATTGTTCACACATTTTTAATTAGGCGGCAATTTTCGTCCTAGTGAAACTAGTTGCCCGTAGCTCAGTGGTAGAATAAGTCAACACTGCAGATCAACATTCTTTCCAAAGAACTTCGTGACCAACACCATATTCTAATGTCAATTTCGTTACTGTTCATCATTTAAGATGGAGAAAAGGCAATTTTGCGGCTGGTTGATATGAACAGAGCATGGTAAACGAAGACCTAGGTATGTCACTTTGCTTTTCGGAGGACTAAGTCATACTTCCGCCCTGGTGAATATTGTGAAAGGCCCAGGGAAAAGATATATATCTAAAACTCGAGCGATATAAATTCTCAGCTGCTTTTCTCAAGACATATTTTCACCTGCCTCAAAAAGCAACGCGGAAACAGAAAATGGAAATCGAAAATACGCACTTATTTTTTCAGAGGACAGGCCACGCCCTCGGCCTCTCTCTTCTCCACTCGTGTGTCTCTAATGTGGACAAGGGTGGTCAGGCTAGGAGACACCACAGGCCTGGCTGGGGTATATAACACGGCGGAACCAGCCTACCCTCGTCAGCTGCAACACACACAGCAAACACACAACACATCCAACCATGGTAAGTGTGTTCTGTGCTCCAGCACAGCTCAAAACCTCTTGAGAATTTGTGTTAAAAGCAAAGTATTCTTTCATAGCTCAAGATTTCCCGAGAAACTTGCATGTTCTAAAGCTTAGTAAAGTAATAAAGTTTTCTAACACAGCTCAAAATTCCATGGCAATTCCTTCTTCGAAGTACAGTAACATAATTTTGCACTGCTCATATTTCTAAGGCAAATCGTACGCTTCGAAGTTCAATGAAATATTTTGGCATAGCTCGATTTCTTTGATCAGTTATGTTGCTTCGAAGACTGTTAAACTATTATTGCATAGTTTTCAGTGTACACTAAAATATTCATGCGTAGCTTAACATTCCAAGACTGTTTTCATTATTCAGCGTAAATATGATTATTCATGAAAAGCTCAGTGTCTCTAGGGAATTCTAGTGCCTGGACAAACACTAAAATATTCTTGCACAAGTTTGAAATTGGGGTGAAATACTCTCGCACATCCCAGATTGTTGAGGAACTTCGCATGTTTCAAAGCACTGTATGATATTTTTGTATAGCTATAAACTTGTGGTAGTTTGAAGCTTTCAGATAATGCTAAGGTATTCTTGCACGACTCTGAATTTTTACGATTTTCATACACAGCCCATAGAAAAATATCTCTGCTTAGCCATGAATTTCGCACTTGTGTTTAGAGTAGACTAAAGTATTCTTGTTAAGCTAAACATTTCATCTATATTTGCTGGCCTCATAGTACAATAAAACAGTCCTACAAACCGCAAAGTTCAAATAGTATGGAAACTTCAAGTAACACTAAAATATTCCTTGGCTATCTTAAACATTTCTTGATGTACAAGAACTCCTGCAAGCTTAAGAGGTTCTCACAGGCTATTTCCTTAACGAATTGTCTGACACAGTAGCTGTATACATCCTTTTGATCAAGTTCTATCACCTATATTAGAAAAAATGTTAATGCTGAATGTGTAGGAGCAACCATATCTGGAAAGAGGCAATGGAACCTCCAAAATCAACTAGAATGCAGCTTAATGAAGTGTGAGTGGTTACATATGGATAACCAGCCAAGTTAATTATTAGATTTCTAAATTTGACCCTCACCACCCGAGTGAGGAGCCACATCTGTATTCTCGTGGGATTATGAGGCTTCCTGCCACCTTATCTTTCGTTAATTATTTTGCATATCGTAGTTTACTGACATGTACCTTATAAATCGTTTGCATAAAATTCATGCGAGAGTTATAGTAACTTGTCTTATGAAAAAAATTATCATAGTAGTTACAAGTTCCCCAATACTATAAAACCTAGTACTTCATTTTCTTCTAGCGTCTACTAGTTGCTGTTACTTCACTAGTTACTATAGTGTGCTGATAGTAATAATCATATGCTATATTTTTCAACTCCTGAAGAGATATATGAACTTAAATTACCTATGATGTCGTGCTCTTTGCTCAGAAAACAGTCATGAGAAAAGACTCCGTTGCAATTTGCAGTTTGTTCATCCGTAATTATTTCTCTTACTTGCATCTAATTATTTCTCTTACTTGCATCTAATTATTTCTCTTACTTGCATCTAATTCTGACATTCCTAAATATTTTCAGCTCTTCTATTTCTACCCCTTCTGGTATAATTATTTCCTGGATATCTTCTATTTCTAAATTTGTAGCAGTTTAAATTATATCTGACAGTGCTATCTATTTCTGCCCATTACAAATTATGCTTTCTCTTTGTTACACGAGAAGCTGATGTTGACTTACATATAACTAATTTTTACTTTTCAAACAATTTATAATACTTCTAGCTACTGTATTCCGTTTCTAACAATTTTTCATTTATATATAATCGAAAACTTTGCCCATTCTTTGCCACCACAGAAGCTGCTTTTGTCTCTGGCTGTCTTCGCCCTCATGGCTGCCTTCGTCCTTGCCGGTCACCACGGACACCATGGCGTCGGTGGGGTGTCAGACAACGTGTACAACATTCACGGACCTCATGGACACCACCACCACCACCACCATCACGGCCACCACGGCCACCACGGTCACCACGGCCACCACGGACATGGCCACGGACACCACGGCCACGGCCACCACTAGGTATGGGCCTGCCAGAGACACAACCACCCTTCACCAAGACCAAGCCAGCACCATGACTCGAACAACGACGATTACTAGTTTATAAGAGATTTATTTTGCTTTATTTTTGTATATATTTATATGATTATGCCGCGAAAATAAACTCTGGGTATTTTACGACAGCATTTCAGTATATCCAGTAATTTCAGCAAGTACTCTCTCTCTCTCTCTCTCTCTCTCTCTCTCTCTCTCTCTCTCTCTCTCTCTCTCTCTCTCTCTCTCTCAAAATCCAGGATCACTATTCATGAAACATAACTGGAAATACGAAAATAAAAAGGAACTAAACCCCAATGATCACACATAAAGATCTAGCACAACATCACGTAAGAGAACAGTGCGCGATACGAACACAAGTAGATGAGACTGAGGGGAGGAAGAGAGATAGGAAGAAGTACAGTAACAAAGAAAGAAAACACAAGCTAGAACAAAAAAAATCAAGAAAATAGTGGTTGCTGATAAAGTTGCTAAAATAAAGAGGAAATCCTTTGTTCACTACTTCCCCAACTACAGTTCGGAAAAAGGGGAGGGGGTGGGGGCAATGAAACCTCAAGACACTCTGATACCTATGTGGCTACATAATTTTCTTCCGACAGATCTTATACTCCAGAATCATAATATGTTCATAATACTCAAACATGACATTCAGACTTGTAAATCACTTTGACATACAAGACGCTAACTCATAAGATACTTTGACTCAAAACACACCAAGATATTAACTCCTGACATTTAGACATTAAACACAAACTCATAAAACACTTCGATTTAAGACACTTTAATAAAACAGGGTCACTCGTAAGATATCTTTACTCCCAAGACACTAACTCATTAGACATTTTTGCTCATGACACCTCAGATTACAAGACATGACTTACAAAAATATTTTAGCCAGTAATATTATTACATCCATAAAAGCTTTGGTTCACCAAACACCTGGATTCCATATCACATCAGTGTAATGATTCTAACACTGCTTACTGTGAAGTATGTGAAGCAGCTGCTACGTGAAATTCATGTATAGAACAGCATGAGAATAATTTTATGTTGTAGGTTGAACTCTCCCTCTCGCTCTCTCTCTCTGATTATATATATATATATATATATATATATATATATATATATATATATATATATATATACTGTGCACACACACACACACACACACACACACACTCACACACACACACACACGCACATTCAAATTGTCTTCTTATTATGACCTGTGTTTCTGGCGAAAATGGAACAAGCTGGAACTCACTCGAGGAAACTTTGAAAGCCACAAACTTACAAAAACTGTTATCACACTTCACTTTCTTGACGCTGGGTCGCTCTGTTTCTGTGTTAATGTGTCTCTGTGTCTGTTACCTGTCTGTTAGTCCGTCTGTCTGTCTGTCTAGTTACCTTTCTGTTTGTTCATTTTTTTCTTTGGTTCTCCACTCTGTCTCTCACTGTATTAAACTCTTCAGTCAACTGATACATATTCACTGCATTCTTTCTGTGAACTGGTGATTTTTTTTTCATCTTCCGAGAGACTTCCGGTAGCTGAAGGGATTGAAAACTTTCTATTAATCCTTTTATTAAGAATGTTTTCAAAAATTTCATTCTTGTTACCATCAGGCAATTATATTTAGCTAAGGCATGGCCCTCTCGTTCTGAAGGGGTTACGATCTCATTTTGTCTGTATGCCTTTCAGTGCTGAACTCTAGCAGTTGGTCAGGGATGACAGGCTGTTTATGAAGCGATCCACATAGCTTTTTTTCATTTTTTTCATTTTTTAAATCCTTGACACTTTACCGTGCTCATCTCTTCACATAGCTATGGATCTAAGGACTGTACCTTGGTAATCTTAAGAAGTTTGCAGCACTACTTCCTTAGCAATATACTTATTTTTAGCACGTTACACCTGAACCACTTCTCTACTATGTCATTGTACTTATATGCCTGCTATTACCAGACGATTTTTATTCGGCCAAGGAGATCCCCCTACTGGTGGAGGAATTAGTGAAGGCTCCTGTTTAGTCCGTCAGTTATGTAAGTCTCTCCTAAACTGAATGAACTCGTCTGGCGAAAGTAAGAACATACATAGCACGTCATTGTACTGGAGGGGTGTATATTTCTTGCCTGCTATTAATCCTGCAATTTTCTGGTACTGACACAGTTTTCTTAAATATCAAACAGGAGAATAATAGCGACCTACATCCGGGAATAAACTATCAAGGAAGAGGATTTGTAAACGTTTTCTAAGGCGACAAAATCTTATCTAAGGTCACACACCTCCGACGAGAATCCATCTACGTAGTCATACACCTGTTGTGAGGGTTGGCCTCGACAAAAGGAGTTCCATGCATTTCTATCCCTACTAGGTAAATACCCCTCCTCTCATTACACACCCTTCAATCCATTTTCTTATATACCCTTCTTTACCTGGTTATTTATACTAACCTTTTAATTTACAACACAAGAACATCTATTTTTTGTTCACCAAAGCTATGATAAACATCGCTGGTTCTGCTTCTCCCCAGTTACTCCAGTATGCAGAAGAATCACTCTCATATAAAATTAATTAGGCCACTCATATCATATAAGTTTTAGGCTTTCATATACTTTAACTGTTGCTCCGTGTTTATGGACTGGGATTATTTTTTTACATTACCAAAAACAAAAAAGTGAATATTTAGTGAGCATGTCTATAGTTATGTAAGTTCTCGTAACTTTGTTAGTGCCTGTGTACATATACTGAATATGCCTGTGTGTGTGTGTGTGTGTGTGTGTGTGTGTGTGTGTGTGTGTGTGTGTGTGTGTATTTCAATATACCACAGAAACAATGGTCATCAACTTCTTGGTACAAATAAAAGTTGCACAGTACGACACCAGGAAATGTACCACCGTAGCTAACAATAGATCATAAGCAAAATACTACATGTTTGTTTTATGATACAGCATGACGCACCGTGGCGAAAATAAACTCAGAACAAT
Source organism: Coenobita brevimanus (assembly GCF_032717465.1). Taxonomy (NCBI): domain Eukaryota; kingdom Metazoa; phylum Arthropoda; class Malacostraca; order Decapoda; family Coenobitidae; genus Coenobita; species Coenobita brevimanus. Next base: position 43,672,054 of record NC_137003.1, on the reverse strand, counting down.
AAACAGTTTCAAGAGGAGAGCTTAACTACATATGAAAACGTGGAAAGCATCGTTCAACTCGGTCACAGTTTTTTTTTTATTACTCTATGGCTCCTATGATTCACCTTCAACTGAGTAAAATCGTCTGGTGTTAGCCAAAAATAAAATAGCGGAGTTGTCCTGACGCTGAGAGGGTTAAAGGGGACGGTACTAACGCTCTGGCATCTCTGATTTTCCCCTTCTGAAGGTTTAATAATAGCTTGTTATCCTTTGAAGACATATTTTTCTGCCAGATACTGCATACTTATACACCAAATCGTTTCTTAGACTCATTGCCCACTTTCAGTATTTACACCCATATTCATACTAATATTGCACTAAACAGTAGGTCGATATTACTGTCCTCAGTTTTAAAACAGGTATCATCCACACTCTTGCACGCCAGGACGCCAGCTTTCGTAGGTTATTAGAAATTACCCGAGAAGTACTGGTTTACTGAAGGCATGAAAAAAAAAGTTTTTATTCACGTATTTCACATTACGAAACACAGAACCAGGAAGCTTTGAAGTACGTCCTGCTTAATGAACTATAAACTTTTGCATATACTGTATATGTGTCACCCGTTCAGTTACCATTGAATCAGTCCAATTTTTTAGTCATCCATAAATCCCAAACATACTGGGTCATGCTGAGAAGTATTGTACACAGCAAATTTTGTCGAACCAGCAGATAACGATACATATTTGTTAATTGTACAAACTAAGAAACTGCAGCAGAGAGCACCCTACTGTAGCTGAACTGCGATATAATTGTGCCCAGATGACACATCTAAGAAAATGGTAAGAATAATTGCACTCATTCGTTTCTATAACGTAACGTACCACTGGAGTCATAATAAATACAATACAAATTACTTCATCTTCAGATTAAAGGATTTCACCAACTGCTCAAAGAAAAACTTGATTTATGCAAAAAATAGATTTATTTCATTATATATACAAAAATAAGACGTTCGTTAATGATGGTGTGGCAAAATGTATTGGGAATGTTGTGTGTAGGTCGTGGAGCACCTCAGTGATGTCCGTAACCGTGTCCGTGGTCGTGGTGTCCATAGCCGTGAGGGCCGGCCAAGTTGTAGTCGCTGTCGGAGACCCCGCCTACTCCGTGGTGGTCGTGTCCGTGGTGGCCGTAGCCGTGGCCGTGCCCATGATGGGCGTAGGCGAAGGCGGCCATGAGGGCAAAGCAAAGGACGAACACAAACAGCTTCTGCAGGAGTAATGGAGGATGGTGTGTGTGCAAAGTAATGAGAGTGACATGAACAGCATAGTTACAAGTCTGTAGTACAGTAGGTGTCATTTATGAAGATTATTACAACAGTTAGGCGTGTCAGTAAGTTATAGTGCATTTAGATACATTGCCTGAAACAGTCTCTACATAGTGATCAATCTACAGAAACTGTTAATATTGCATTCCCCTCGTACCGACAAGGGGTATCAATTCAATTAGGTACCTCTGAACTCATCCATGCACTATCACATGTGGCAAGCTTTTTTAAGTGGCTGGTGTGTGTAGTTACTGGCATCTAGATTGTGAAGCAATGAATGAAAGAGAATATCATGGTAATAAAACATTAAATCCGGACATATGAAAGAGATAAGGATGAAACACAACTTCTAGAAGTGATGATATATCCTGCATAATTTTTATAGAGATTAGTGGCAGGGGTGCATGAATCTTTTCTCTATGAAGAGAAAGAGATTAACAGCAAATGAAAAGATAAAACAGGGAAGGCAAAGGAGTTTAATGATGAACAGTAGTCTAGAAACAACGCTTTGAACCGCTAACTTCACGTCCGATCATAAAGAGTGGTTGCATATTCTGAATTCTTGGGTACCCTTGGCTTGTCTTGGGCAAGGCGGCCCTACAACGTCCTCACTACTGAATGGAAATGGTTTCAAAAAGCATGAGGGAAAATAATCATAAGACAAAGTACGAGGCTGTATATGAAGCAGAAGGCTCCTCATAGGCCAATAGTCCCTCATTCAAAAGTAAATAGTAATGCAGAAAAGGACAAGTTTGCAGCACTGTATCCCGAACCAGTGTGGGTATTTCATGGGTAAAAGAAGGTGAAAAGTTCAGTCTGCCGTTTGTCATTCATCGGAGACTAAAACAAATAGCAAAGCAGGAACCCACATATTCCTTTAACGTAATCAAAATCCGATTCCCGTGCTACTGTATAAAGCGGCCTTTCTGCTAAAATCGATCTTTCCAGTTTGCCTCATAGATCTGATGTAATGAAAGTTAGATGAAGTATTGTGTTAAGGTATATATTCGTCAACTTTCGCCTTTTCTCCTGTGCCTCGTAAATGTAGCGTAATTAAAGTTTGATTTTCTCGTTAATGTATATACCGCCAGTCTTAAAATCGCTCATTCCCTTGTGCTGTGGTAAAGGTGAAAGTATTACCATTGTTGGCTGGATCAGGTCAGAGGAGGCTGTGATACTGACTTGCTCTAAATCCCAAGCTTATATACCCCAAATTACTCTGACCCGTCCCCCTCCCACCTTCCCACATACACGTACTTGCTACCAAAATTTTGTGATTGCACCTAAACTTTTCACTTGTGTTTTTTTTTTTTTTCCTTTCTCCACGCTTGAGGTATGAAACATGAAGTTGCTGGGAAATTCATCAGCCGGCTAAAAGTGAGAGGGAGGGAGGGAGTAAAAATGCTCTAGACTGTGTGGGAACCGTACTGGGTAATGAAAAGTTTTAGAGTTGGAAGGGAGATAGGGATTTTACAAAGGAGTACAAAGGAAAACTAACAATGACACACCCAATGGCTTTTTCAAGGCTGTGTGTAATAGATTATGGGCACTATTCTCGCACGATTAGAAAGCTTACTGATACCTCTTCCTTGCCGGTTTATATCTGATTCTGCTTCGTTACTCTATTCTTGTTTGTTATTCATGCAATCTATGTCGGTATAAGAAGCAAAGAAAAAAGTATTAATGGGTAGTTAGGTTAATAAATCACTAAGAGAGAGGTGCTAGGGAGGTTCCTTACCCGACGAGAGTACAGGTCTTTGACTATGAAATGAAAAGACAATAGCAAGATGGCTACTCCCTCTCGCACCTCCCCTTCCCCCCCACCATCAAACCCCCCAGCTAGAGGAGAGGATGAGAGGTGGGAAGGACTTTTTATTTTTTTTTTGTCTAGCTCTGAGTCGACTTATTCCATTCCCGTATATGAAAGGATGGGAGGGTGAAGAAACGGAGAGGGAAGGAGTGGGAGATAGAGGAAATGCGAACTGGAAGAGGCGGAAGAGAAAAGGGATGGAAAGAGGAGGGATTGGGAATGAGAATTGGAAGGAAGGATAAAGGGCAGGGAGAGGACAGAATGATGGGATAGGAAGTAAATATTGTGTTTGGGTAAAAGGAACATCATAGCAGGTATCAAGCCATCATTACAGGTGCTTGTTTACCACCGACCCAGGGTAGTGCTACCACACGGAACTCAGCCTCTAGTCCGCAGAGTACAAGTTGGAACTGATATTATTATTGTTGAGTGCTGTGAAGAGTATGTACGAGGGAGCTAGGGCTACGGTGCGAGTGGATGGTGAGCTGAGTGAGTTCTTTGATCTCAATATGGGACTGAAACAGGGGTGTGTGATGTCTCCATGGCTGTTTAATATATATATGGATGGGGTTGTAAAGGAGATGCAAGGTAGGGCAGTGGATGTGGGGCTGGCCCTAATGAATGAGGGTGAGATCTGGAAGCTTCCGGTGTTGCTGTTTGCTGATGATACAGTATTGTTGAGTGAAGATGAATGGGAGTTGCAAGGTTTGGTGAATGAATTTGGGACAGTGTGTAGGAGGAGGAAGCTGAAAGTTAATGTAAACAAAAGTAAAGTTATGGTGTTTGAGAGGAATGAAGTCACAGAGTATGCAGTGAGGTTGGATGGTGAGGATATGGAGAATGTGAGTGCATTCAAATACTTGGGTAGTGTGATGAGTAAGGATGGAACTTTGGGGGATGAAATGCGTGAAAGGGTACAGCAGGGAAGGAAGGTTGTTGGTACACTGAAAGCAGTGATGAGAAATAGGGAGGTGAGTATGGAAGTTAAGAAGTCATTGCATGATAGTATTGTGATCCCTACCCTGACGTATGGAAGCGAGGCGTGGACCTTGCAAGAGGGGAACAAGTCAAGAGTGAGAGCAGTGGAAATGAGTTACTTGAGAGGAGCATGTGGAGTGACGTGGAGGGACAGGTTGACGAATGAAGAAGTGAAGGAACGTTGTGGGGTAGATGTGGATGTGGTTGAAAAGATTAGGAGAAATACACTGAGTTGGTTTGGACATGTGGAGAGAATGGAGAATGAAAGACTGACTAAGAGGGTGTATGTAGGTGAGGTGGAGGGAGGGAGAGGGAGGGGTAGACCGAGGATGAGGTGGAGGAATGGAGTTGAGAGGTATATGAGGGAGGGGGGGGTGACTTGGGGGGAGGGTAGTCAAATGGTGGGTGACAGAGTGACTTGGAGGCGTTTTGTCTGCGGCCACCCTTTGCGGGATTAGGGCGTCGGGCTATAGATAGATAGATAGATAGATAGATAACACACAGGTTTCATTTTCTTGGATGACATAATTTCATATAGCTATAGGGTCAATCGAATGTAAAAGCTGCCAATCTACCATCGGATGATGACTCTGCCGATGGCACCCAAACAATTTTGATGGTTTCATCCACTGGTGGGGGCGGGGTGGGGTTGGACGGAAGGGGGGGGGGGGCAGACAGAATTATGGAGGAACGACCTGGGAAAGCAGCCTCATCTGCAGTGGTATGAGGCAGATCAGATAAGCAAGGCTGATTCATGCAAATACGAACACTGCTTTTCAGTATTAAGGAATGAAGATCCTTTCTGTCCTTTACCATAACCACCCTTATTATGCAGCCACCGTTTGAGTATCTCTGGTGTGTTAATGTAGAACAGCACAACATGTGATCTTAGTCGTTGCTACAAGCATTTATAGCCACAGCATTAGTTTAGATAGTTGTCATGTTTAATGACATGTCCGTTGTCAACGTGTCTGACATTTCTCAGTGGCAGCTGTTCGATGCCCCTACCTCATCTGTTTCATGAATCAGTCAGGGACTGGGGAATGCGTCCACCATCGTCTGCTCAGTCTTAAGATTATTTTCGTACGTGTTCAGGTGGTGACCTTTGAGAGCTGTTGGAAACATCTCAGTTGGTGTGTAGTAGGTGGACAATTGGACCTAGGAAACGGGGTGTTTATTCGAAGATCCTGTGTGTGCTTAAGGGTGGATGAACGAGAGTGGATTCCCCTTCCAAGATGAGGCATCGGTCATGTAAGCTGACAAACGATCCTCAAAAAAATTCTAAGTTCAGTAACAGACACAGACAAACACTGCTATTAAAGGTGCCCCGTTGCTCTCCAAAATGCTAATAATACTGCCCATCCCCTCCCCCTCCCAGTAAAAAATCAGAAGACAACTAACATTCTGGACCAAAACTATCTATCAGTCTATATACCTACGCTGCTTCCCCCAAGAAAAGAGAGGTAGCCGAGACAGGGCGACACACTCCCAATTTACTTATCCACTCAGACACATTCATTCGCATCTTAGCCCCAAACGGGAGAATGAATGTGTCTCTGGGCCAAAACACTTGGCCTAATTGTGTTCAGTTTCAGTACTCTTGATCTAAAAATGGCTGAGATATATGTTCAGACAAGGAAAAAGCAGAAACTGAAAAAAGATGGAGGGGTAGGGGACTTTTTCTTTTAATGAGCTTTAACAGTACATTAACAATGGAATATGCTAGTCACGAAGAGGTGTCATGGGAAGAATGTAGAGCTATATAAGTGCCTTATAGTGCCACTGAAGTTCGTGAAGTAAAATGCAAAAGGATAAAACTCTGGGACAAGTTAAGACAAAGAGACTATAGTTATATCACTTGCCGTCAGCTTGAAAAGAAAACGAGTCTGGTCGCAGTCATGAAAGACCTAACTTTTCTGGAGTATCACCTGTTGCAAAAGCATTCACGAGTTCAAAATATTTCCAAGAAGGCTTTACAATTTTCCGTGTCTTTTTTTAATGCAATAATTGCTGGACGTGATTAAATTCTTCTCCACTGAAATTTTTACTCCAAACCTTTACATATTTCTCCCTTCCCATGGCTGGCTTCGAAATACTTGAGGGTAATGTGTTGAGCACTAAAGAACTGATAACCTTTCCCTCCTTCATTTAGCTATCTCAGGGTCGTATCTTCCCCACTGTTTTACTCCAGCTAAGGCTGAACGATTTTATTTAGGCAGGAGTCGGTCAAAAGAATCTAGGATTGTTTATACTGTCATCCCTTTCATGGTCGTGTCTTCTCTATTATCTTTTTCAAAGTGACACAAGACGATTTTATTTAGAAGTGTGAGCCATAGGACCTTAAGAGATTTGTCAAAGAATATTGTTCATGTTTATTATGCATTGAATTTTAGTCCGGTAATCCTCAGTGTTGTCCTCTTTGTAGATAGTCTCCACGAGTGTGGAGACTATCTAAAGTCCATGCCATTAATTTGACTAACTGGAGAAAGCATGAACAGCATTACTGTGATGAAGTGTGTAATTTCTTACCCAAAGCAGTACTACTGATGATGAGTTGACTGCATAAATCTATGTGCCTAATAAATTATTATTTCCATGCTGAGTGCCTTGTGTGTGTGTGTGTGTGTGTGTGTGTGTGTGTGTGTGTGTGTGTGTGTGTGTGTGTGTGTGTTCATATAAAATTACTTTATTCAGTCAAAAGGATTCACTGCAGTCAAGGGCTTACGAGAGGGCGAGAGGGAAAAGTTGGAAAAGAGAGTAAATCCATGAGATAAAATGCAAATAAAACTGTGTCTGCAAAAATACTTTATTTGATCACACATATGTTGGATAAGAATCGTGTTCGACACTTATTATAGGATTCGAACATTTTATTTTCCATAGCCGTGGCCATGTCCACCATGTCCGTATCCACCATGACCATGACCATGGCCATAGCCGCCATGACCATGACCATAACCGCCATGACCACCGTGCCCATGGCCTCCATGGCCATGACCGTATCCACCATGGCCGTGACCACCATGGCCGTGACCACCATGCCCGTGTCCATATCCTCCATGACCACCATGGCCGTGCCCATAGCCACCATGGCCATGACCATGTCCGCCATGTCCATGTCCATAGCCTCCATGCCCATGCCCATAGCCTCCATGACCATGTCCATGCCCGTGTCCACCATGACCATGTCCATGACCGCCGTGTCCATAGCCACCATGCCCATGGCCGTGCCCTTTGTGTCCCCCAGCGAGGGTGAGGGTGGCCATGACGGCGATGCAGGCGGCGAGCAGCAACAACTTCTGCAAGGGTAGCACGGAGGGGTTAGCAAAGGGGGGGCGGTGAGGTGTAAGAGTACTGGAGGGGGAGGGTAGGAGGTGTCAGACCTAGGGCTGGCAGGAACTGATTACTGTGAACTGAAGAGCTACCATGGAATCGATCCTCGAAGATGGAAACCGATTCGCTCCATTGATTCTGCCGGTAGGCCGAGAGCGAGTTAGTTGTCAAACACTGTCACTGACGCACGCCACTTGTTGCTGGATTCGTTATGAGAATAAAGTCGAAATGAATGAATGGTGAGCTGCGGCAACTCGATCCCTGCCACACAGAGTTGTCAACGAGTGCTGGGATTGCGACTCCACCCTGAGCCGGGCTCAAATGTGGTTGTCCGAGCCAGGTGTGATAAAATTATGATCGGCGTTAGTGCATTCTCGAAACATGAAAGCAAGATGTGCGATATATATCTAAGTAGGTTGAGTGAGGACAGAGAGGATAGGTGCCAAGGATGGATCAGAGTGAGGTCCTATCATTCATTTATAGAAGTGGGGGCAAAAGATACTCGTCGCTTTATTTCACCACCGCCATAATGAACGATCGATGCCAACGCTTTTTCTGCAAGCCAGGTGCCAGTAGATTAGAAAATGATGTGTTTGGGAGAGTGTAGGGGTGATGTGTGGACCGGAATATGCACAAATAAACAATAAACTATCCAACAAACAAGCAGTCGTGAAAAGTTCGAAGACACAAGCAAAAGCAAAACACCCTATTATGGCTGTTCATGAGTATCGAGTCACAAAATAAATGCACTTTTCAATATGCAGGAATGATAGTAGGCAGTATATGAGGACTCAGCCAGTGTGAAGTATGAATAAAAATGATGTAAAGACAGTGAAATTATTCATGGAAATTGCCTTTGTTTATGCTATTACTGTAGTCATGGCAACCTGAATTAGTATGATGTAAGTGTAGGAAAAATGGTCACGAAAACTGCCTTTGTTTATGCATATATTGTCTATTATTTGGCAAGTGTAATATTTTCCCCCGACTGATTCCTAATTCTCAAGCACACTATTATTGTGGTTTCTTGTTCAATTTTGCAATCCCGAGGCTCAGGAATTACCATGGTGGAGGGCGGTGGTGGCTGTGAGTGCTGACCTCCTCAATCAGACACTCTTATATACCCCCTCACACACACACACACACACACACACACACACACACACACACCAATCTGAAATACACATACACTCACGCAGTATCGGGTGTCTTTCGATTTTAAACTGTTTTGCACGATATATTTCAAGTTTTTTTTTTTAATTCACAGAACAAAAGACACACCAAAACGACAGACAAATTTATATACTTAAAACTTTTTGGATCCTGCGAACTGGAAAGCTTTCGAAAAATGATTATGAATTGCGATAATATTTCTGGAGGGAGGGGTTATGTTGATTTCTAAGATTAATTAACCACAGATTTTTCTAAAGGCGTCCACACTTCGTCAATAAGGAAATACTCCCAGAAAGATGTAACTTGGGCTGTACGAATGGTTTAGATTACAGGTTATTGATAATGTGGCTTGAATTATTAGTCCTCATAAATACAGAAGGAATGTTTAAGTAACACTAGTTAAAGGTTACTTAGAGACTGTTTCGTCGTTTAGCTAGATGTAATATGACTTTCAAACACTCGTAATAGTTGTCATATCCTTCAGAATGTACAGTACCACACAATGTACCACGGACTTGTAAATTCAGGCTTACCTACTTGCACACTTTTTCTTCGTCTTCACCAGTTAACCCCCCCATCCTAGAGTTCGTCCAGGGAGATTGTGGCAATAACACTTCCAGGACTCTCTAGCAATGCTGTTCGCCACTCCCTTCCGTCTACCACTCCATACTACACTCCCACATGCCTCATTCACTCTAATCTTTTATTTCTCAATCCTTGTCCGAGTCTGAATTGCTCTTTTAACCTCTTCAGTACGAGGACGCCTTTTTTGCTCTAGCGGTACGATTTCCACGTCATTTTGCGAAGCTCAGGGGAGAATTTTGGAATTGGTATTTAGTTTTAGCCTTATTTAACTACTTTGATGCTAGAGATCGTCACCGTGAAGGGATTTAATTTTTTTTTTTAATTATTACTCATACCGTTGTTCCTCAAAACAAAAAAAAATGACACAGACATAGCTACAATAAAATGTTAAAGGTGACATTGTAGTGAAGGGATGAAATAAAAAATAATAATTGTGTTGGATGGGTTAATATCTTCACTAGGTTGACGTATTGTTATTTTTTTATTACAGCTGTGTTCAAACGATTTTGTTAAAGGTAGGAGAGACTTTCCGAACAGGAGAGGTAAGAGGTAGTCTTCAGTAACTCCGTAACCTCTAGAGATGTTAGGTTAAAAAAAAAATCGTCTGGTGGCAACTTGAAGAAAATTTTTAAAACCAAGATATTGAAGAGCGTAACAATGGAGGCAAAATAATTCATTCAAGATAATTCAGGTCAGTGAGGTCGTTTTCTCATGTCCACCACCCTGTCCATTGTATTTATTGGCCCAGCCATTGTATTTATGACTGCTATACATACACCAGTTCTTGCTTCGTGTCCATCAGTCTTTGTTTTGTATTCATCAACCTTCACTAGTCCTGGTTTTGCACCACCCGTCAAGCTTTACTTAACAGTCAGGCTTTCCATCAGGTGCTAATGCATAGGTTACCAGCTGGGAGGAATTCCCATCTAAGAGCGAATTTGGGCAGTGGATAAACGGAGAAGGCCAAAATGGACAAAGTAGCTTTTTTGATGAATCGTTGCTTAAAGGTTTGACATATTTTAAGGTCAAATGTATTCTGGTGTTTAACTTTGGCTCTTTAACAGTGACGTCAGGATACTGCTCCTTTAATAATTACTACGGTACTGTATATAAAAGTACAGCTCCCTAAAATGTATCCAAAACTTTGAAAAGCCTCCATAACACCACTATATTTCTTGTTGTTACACTGGAAAAAAAAGTAAAAAGCTAAATGGAGGCGAATAACTAGAATTTTGAGAAATTCATAATGTCCTGAGGGGAAAATTACCTCCTTTTAGAGTTAAGTGGGGGGGGGGAGAATCATTAAAGATTTTCTGGCAAAAGTAGGGAATGACCAGAAAAAGCTTGGGAACCTTTGTCCCAGAGGAATGAATTGCTGAATATACGATGACCACCCTGACCTCTGCTAAAGGAGGGTACTGTGAAGAGATGTGATTTCCGTTATGATATTTTTACTGATCCTCCACGAAACCCATTAACATCTCCATCTCATGAAATCTCCCCAACACATGCCGTTAGGTCAGTACTGAAAAAAGAGAGCTACAGGATTTATGGCGTAGTGCTCGGGTTCTGACACATGAGACATACTTACGTATGTACGTACGTACGTGTGTGTGTGTGTACCATTTGTTCGCTCTTGTGAGTCCTAAGCCTTAACGAACAAGCTGCCTAATGTATGCCCAGAGTCGATCCATGATAAGAAAGCTAAAGTCATCTGTCCACCCATTGCACCAATATTCGCATGCTTTGTGATGTCCACTCTTCCTCACCACACTCCTCTTACACTCAAGGTCGCTGTACCGGAAAAAATATACTGTGGTTATTCATTGCTTCTCGGTTCATTCCCCTCACAAGACAGTGGAACGAGTATGCTATAAAACTTCCAACTGTGCTGTCTTCTTCACTATCTTCTCTTTTGTTCCTCGCACATCTCCACTTGAGGCCACTCTCGAGGAAGTCCCGGTACTCCGGGTCAAAGCTTAATTTTTCTTTTAATTTTCTTTTCTTTTTCATCCATCCATCCACCCATTATCCAATCTTACGTTGCCCCATGAGGAGCGTAGAAGCCCGGGGCTAGGCAGTTGGTCCTGACATTACATACAGTATATATATATTCGTTGTAGCCGTCAGTTTGGTAAGGAATTGTCCATGGTTGGGTAGGTCTACAAAAGAAATTTTCTAGGGACCATTCTCATGTCCATTGTTATAGCCTTCTAAAACACGCAGAAATTACGTGGGTTGTAGTCAGGTAGTAGGATGTTAGGCTGTTGTTTGAAAAAGAGCGAAATCAATTCCCTGTAGGAGCAGAAAACAGTTCGAGGTTTCAAATTTCGCTAAACTATTCTTACCAGTTAATTTAAAACTGTTTATTCCATCACACAAGTCTTGGATCAAACAGTTTTGCGATGTATTAAGCAAGGAGAGTATGGATAGTGCCCGAGTTACATGTGAAGGTGCATGGCGGATCTGTTACGTCTAACTGTTTTGTCTTGGGAATGGACAGCAGTGTACCCCCATAGTCGGACACACAGAAAGGCAGAGAGAGAGAGAGAGAGAGAGAGAGAGGGGGAGAGAGAGAGAGGGAGAGAGAAAGTCTTTCCCACCAGAGGAACGAGGCGGCCGTATATTTCCTCATCACACTCAGTAACCGGGGTCGGAGTCGGTCTTGAGGACATACATTTTGCTTGGATGATGTTTGCAGTGTGAGAAAGATGGCAGATAAGGCGCCTTGTCACTGAAATAGGTCACGCCAAAGGAAGATGCCAGGAGCCAGTGAAACAGGAGCCCCAGCTTCCTTTACCAACAGCTTTCCATCCATCTTGAGTGTCTCACCATTCTCCACCCAACAGCCTCCACCCTGCTATGTGTATGTGTGCAGTCACTTATGGAGGAGGGGATGTTTTTGAGGTTTTGTTTCTGTTTGTCTCTGTGTCTCTTTGTTAGTCTCCGTCTGTGTCTCTGTGTCTATAAGTCTCTGTCTCTATGTCTGCCTCAATCTGTATATTTGTGTATCTCTATGTGTGTGTCTGAATATTAGCGGAGCTCTTCAAGAATAGGTGAACTGTGCATATTGTTTAACCCCTTTATCCCGACTACATCACTTCCGTTTTATTTTATTTTTTTATTCATTTTTATTCCTCTAGATGAATTGTCAATAACTGCAGGGAAAGTTTGTAGTGACAGGATTAGAACCGGTCTCTTCCAATCAGCTCATAGTCTGTTTTCTCTCCCTAAGGCCAAGATAATTATCTAAAGGTACATGCTCCTATCTGGACCTTTCCTCTGCCCATTTCTTGAACTCTTAATCCTGAGTTGCATCTATTTTTATTTCATCAGTGGTTCGTGATCTAAGCCGCTTTGTATGCGTGTGTGTGGGGTGGGCGGGGAGGTGAGGGTTTGTCTGTGTGCTTGTGAGTGTGCGTGCGTGTGGGGGGGGGGGAGAGGATGGGTGAACTCAGAGGGAGGAGTTTGGTTCATCACGGTGAGAGCTTAACGCAACTCCATCCAGGCATCACGTCCTTTAGCAATGACTTAGGGAGCATGGTGGTTTAGCAGTGTCTGAACTCCTCTGACACAGGGCCGTATTCTGAGGAGCTTTGGAGACCGTAGCACCACTATTTGAAGGACTTATTTTGGATATTACACCTTATTCATCACCTGTGTAACTGATGCAAACTATGTTGATATTAACGCGACAGGAAGGACTTACAAGCGAATGTGAAGGTGTAATATGCTAAATAAACAATTAGAGAAGAGCCACTACCAAATCTTCACTGCCACCTATAAAACTATCCTCACTCTCGACTCAGGACAATAGCCTTACATTAACTAGAATAGGATCCAGAGTTGTTTTCCTGTTATGAGTAATGGTATCACGAACAATGAATGTCCTTTGACTCACTTTATAAAGCCGTGTGATGTGTCTGAGATAAAGTACTAGAGTTATCCCGATCCTGTGAGTTAAACTGAACCTTACACAAAACCGGAGACTTAGGAAATGCGTGTGCATGTGGGTGTGGGGGGAGGGGGTGTTGGCAGGGGTAGGAATCAGCACCATCAGCTCTATAATAATATGCTACTCAATCCCTTCATTAAGTCCTTCAGTAGTCTGCAGTGAGACGATGAGTAGACTGGTGAGCCGAGTGTGTGTGTGTGTATTGGTGAGCTGGGTCTTGGTATTGGTGAAATGGAGTTGGTAATATCTTGCTTGTGTTGGCAGTGGTATTTTGAGCTGCCGGTGGTATTAGTATTGGTGCTGGTATTGGTGGCTTGATTTGTATCTTATGACCGGGTGTTGGTAAAAGTATTGATATTGGAAGAAAAATAGTCAAGATATCACGTTCCTTAGTAGTAACACAGTGGTCACAATTATTTATCCTCTTATGGCTAAGCAGTTCATTTCTTACTATATTCTTGATATCAAACGAATATAGATTAGGAGGTTACTTAGTTTAAAATGGAAAATGAAGGCTATGTCCAACCCCTCCAGTTTGAGAAGACTCTTGTAAGTTGAATGAAATCGTCTGGAGGAAGGAGAATAAAATGAACACGTACAGAAATATGAGGGAGTTCCCAAGGGCTCCTAGGTTAATGTGCTTTGTGTGGTGTGGTATGGGAACGTGATTTGGTATGCGGCGTGGTTTGGTTTGGTGTGGTGCGATGTGGACAGTGGTTTGGTGTGGCGGGGTGTGGTTTGGTAGGGTGTGGTGTGGTGTGGGAGAGTGGTTTGGTACGTTGTGTGGTGTGGGAGAGGAGTTTAGTATGTTGTGTGGTGAACTGTACAGTGGTGTGGCATAGCTGAAGTCTACGAGAGTGATGCACTTTGTTTTCGAAAGTCAAAAACATGGCCACTCCTTGAGATGCTCCTGCATCGAAGGACATTATAGCTAAGTCATTAAGGTGGACGACGAGTTGAGTGGTGACCGGAGTGTTGGTACTGATTAGATGGTGTTGGTGTTGGTGAACTGGTGTGATAGTAGTGTTGGTATTGGTGAGCTGGTTTTGGTACTGTCGAGCAGGTGTTGTTATTAGCATGGTAGCGTTGGTGTTGGTGATCTAGTGCTGTATTTCTTGGTACGGTAGTGTTGGTGTTGGAGTGGTAGCGTTGGTAGTGGTTAGTTGTGGGTGGTATTTATATGGCAGTATTGGTATTGGTGAGTTGGTGCTGATGCTGGTATTGTTATTAGTAAGCTGGTGGTAGTACAGGTGAGCTTTTGTTGATATATTGAGCTGGTATTAGTCACAGTTGCGTTTCGTCTCAGTCGTTCTGCTTAATCTTCCTTGCTGCTTCATTCTGACATCCATTCAGAATAAATAAATATGTCAAGCAAAAAATAATAAAAATAATCAGTTAATCAACCACTCAATCAATCAATGAACCAGCCAGTCAGTTAACCATCTAACCAATCAGTCAACCAACTAACCAATGAACCAATCAATTAACTAATCAAATATCCAGTCAACAAATCAAACACAAATCACCTAACCAACTAACTAAAAATAAACTTATTAGCCAATCAACCAACTAATCAACCAGTCAACTAATCAGCCAACCAATCAATTAAGTTACCGACCAATCAATGAATTAAGCAGTTAGTTAATTAATTAATCAATCAGTTAATTATCAGCCAACAAAGTAACCAACCAATCAAATCAATCAGTCAATCAAGAGGGGAATCCATCACTTAATCAATCAATGAACTAACCACGCAACCAAGCAACTTTCAACTAATCAATAAATCAATCACCCAGTGAACCAGTTAAGTAATAAATAAACTCTCTCTCTCTCTCTCTCTCTCTCTCTCTCTCTCTCTCTCAGTGTTAACCTTTTCATCTCATTCTTTATTTTCCTAACTCTCACATCTTTCATGCTGTACCTTACCTGAGCTCAAGCTGATCTGTTTGCACGCCAGCTCGTGATTTCGTCGGTTGTGGGGTACGGGAAGTGATGCGTAGTTAACCTCTTCAGTGCAATGACGTTTTTTAAATTATCTTCTTTCCCAGGTGACTTTATGAACTCTAGGGAAGACCACTCGTAATAAAAGGATTAGGAAGGCCTGGTCGCGGCAACGTAAACAAGCATCCTCACTCGTACAGTTAAATCACCCCCGGTAATAGGCCTACTCGTCGCTCACTGATGGTAAAAAATTATAACTATCCACCGTTTAGATGAAAGTTAACTTGGCGATGTTTTTGTTAAAGAATCCTAGTTTCATTAACACGTAACTATAAAAACCGGACTGACTTTAAAATGCAGAATTTTTAATGCGAATAATTAACCGAACGAAATTCGGTGGGGAAAGCAAATCCGAGAGCTGAAAATCCGTTTAAATTTTGTTCAAGCCGCAAACACTCGTGAGGCTTTTATTTTTTTTTTCTCTCTCTCTCTCTCTCTCTCTCTCTCTCTCTCTCTCTCTCTCTCTCTCTCTCTCTCTCTCTCTCTCTCTCTCCGCTGTCACCCTCATTTGCCAGGGATTTGTTTTGACGGATGACCCAAATTCCATTCGATGTAGGTAACGAACTACTTGTCAATGCTTGATACCAATTAATAATTGTTGTTATTAATTTTTGGGTCAATTAGTTATTTCTATAATGTTATGTAGTATGTTTGTCCACTTCTGTATTATTTTTGCCTAAGTCCACTGTTACATTACCAAAGATATGTAGCACTGCTTAGCATTTGAGTCTTGTGCTGACTTCCCGCCACTTAATATAAAACTTACTACGATGGGGGTTGGATTTTTTTTCTTCAGTATTGACTTTGTGTTTGGTCCTTAGGAAAGATACCGTAATTATCAAGATTTATGTTAGCTGACACCTATACTAAATTATATCTTTAACACTTCGTTAGATTACGTTATTCAAATTAGAATTTGAGACTTCCTGAACTGTAAAGGTTTTATGCAGCTTTCACTGACCCATTCAGCACAAAAGATATTTCCTGAGCTGAGTAAAATTGTCAGGGAGTAGAAAGGAATACTGTATAAAGACATCGCAGTAGTGAAGGTGTTAACAATATCCATTAGTGACTGGCATTTAATATTTATAAGGTGAATAAGAGTCAACACAAAACCCAAGTATCTAATTATCGAGAAGCCCACCAAAAAAAAAAAAAAAAAAAAAAATGTTTTGAAACCAAGGATAAAGGAATGGTCAGATAAACTCGTCTTATTTTGAACTATTTTATTGACCTATATGCATACTCGTACATATAGGCAGTACTGACAACTCCACTAAAGTTGTCGGGAATCTACCTGAGTGCCAGTGGGTGCCAGCACTTAAATATGCCCATGGCTGTGCCCCTGACCGTCATACCCATGGTCAAACTCGAACGAGCCCGAATCCTGATCTCTTCCGGAGCCGGAAAACCTATGTCCATGGTCGCCGCGTCCGTGTGCAGCTCCGCCATGGCCGTGTCCATGGCCTCCATGATTAAACAGACCGAAAGCGCCGTGAGCGTGGCCTTGGCCCTGGTCGGAAAAGTCGAATCCATAGCCGCCGAACCCGATGCCGAATCCTCCGCCGCTCTGGCCTCCGAAGTCGTGTCCGAAGCTGCCATGGCTGCTGTCTCGGAACCCGTGTCCTTTGTCTTCCGACTGGGCCCTGCCGAGGGAGGCCACAGCAGCCACCACGACGATGAGAAACAGCAGCTTCTGGGACCGTGAAAAGCAAAGATGAAAGTAAATGGTGGTAATCGTGGAAGAATGAGAAGAGAAAGACTTGGAAGGAAGTGGAAGGGCAATGTGCAAGTTAGTACGGTCTTCTTGGGCAGTAGTAAACAAGGATGGTGGCCAGGCAGTGGTAATGCTGGTGGGTAAAATATAACTGTAATGGAAAAGTAGAGAGAGGAAGACTGGAACAAAGGGGAGGGGTTAAGTGGAAGTTAACATGGCACCTGGGAATTAACAGCTCAAAGGGGCTAGAGTAAATGGTGATGAAATGTGATAGAGAGGCACTGAAGGTTTATTTCTGTGACCATCATGACAAGGAGCAGCAGCAGATTCTGGGACGGGAGAAGAAAAAAAATGGTGATAGATGGGGGAAATGTTGGAATAAATACCTAACCTTACTGGAACACTGAGGAGGAAGACTGAAAACAAGGTGAAAGCGTAGAGCTTAAGTTATAGTCGGTTATAGTCTATTCACATCAACTTGGCCTGAAATTCCCTTCTCTCCATCTTGAATGCTGAGCTGTAGCAAATTTTTTTTTACAAAAAAAAAAAAAATCCTAGGGAAAGGTTGTAGAGTCGTAGTATTATATTTTCCCCACTAGGCTGCGGGAAATAAGGTATAAAACGAAAAGCTGAACGAGCTATAATACATGGGAGAGGACAGCTGAGAGCGGACAGAGGATATAGAAGAATTAGGAAGGGAAAACCAAGAACGACGTGGAAGGGTAAAATGGAGGTCAGTATATGACAGAGGATGGTTGGGAGTGGCTGAAAAGAATGCTGAAGTGACAGAAGTATGGAGGCTTATTTTTGTGGCCATTGACAGCAAGAAACGAGAGAGTAGTGAAAAATACAGCAGATGACAGGTAATGAATACATCCCGTAGAATGATAGCGGTATAAAAAAATGACAACTAAACACAGAACCCAATACCAACAATGTGATGTGAGTGAATGTGCACTGCCATATTCTGTCATTATTTTCTGTTTCATCAACTATGCCTTGTTCTCCCTACTGTGCCTCCCTATTGCTTGACAATAAAATTACATATATTTAGCTTTAACAACACTTTCTTTCAGGTTACGAAAGCCTAATATCTTTACATAATTCCCTTTTTGCTTTGAAATATCCCTGCCTAATCAAAAATACTTTTCTTAGGCTTCATAATACTCCTTTTTGCATCACATTTTCCATTTCACCTTCACAACATCGTATTTTAGAGTTGCAGTACCTTCCCTCTACGTCTTTCTAGCGTTACAATAACCCTTTTATCTACATACTATTTATGTTAGCTTTACAATACCCCTTCCTAGCAACACAACAGCATACTCTACAACAAGCTTTGCTAATATCACAAAACGTAATTTTTAGCTTTTACAGTTCTACTTCTAAAATTGCAATACTTCCTTTCGAGTACTGTACCATGTTTGGAGTAGGAGGTCAAGTGCTGGTTGTGACTGATGCCAGGTCTCAAGCTCACGCGCTTATATACCCAAATCCAGACAGTTCCACCACAAGTTCCTACTTGGACTCACATATACACGCACACCCACGCACGCCAAGTGGACACGCACGGCATACACATGTTACTAAATATCTATTGTCCCATGAATATTCAAGTGGCTTTTTGCGGTATCCAGAACAGTAAAAACCTACTTCCTACTCTCGTGAATATTTTACCACAGAAGTGGGAGAGATAAAAGTCAGTTGGTTTTTGCAATGGAGATTTGCTCGGAGTCTGTCACAGGACGCTGGGGTAAGACAAACCAAAGAGCAGATATTTAGAAACAAAATCAACAGGCTCTTGGATTTAGACGAGGTTACACTAATACTAGTTAGGCATAGATCCCAGTTACATCTGGATAAAGCTAGGAAAGAAGAGAAAAAAGGTCTCTCTCTCCCTCGTTGATTTTAAGTCACTATGGCTGTCCTATCGCAAGGCATTTTAGTGGAGGGAAGCACAGGAGACTGACATACTGCGATCAAAAGCTTGGCAGAATGAAACTTTCTTGAGGATGTGGTATGGACAGAGTTGATTACTGGGTGCAGTCTCGAGAGCTTATTATAAAGTGTCGGGCTATGAGATGGAATAAGTCAAATTCGATGTAGGATATCACAGAGAAAGATGAACGAGGATTCTGTTCTGCTGACCAACGAAAGTTAGACGACGACGACGACGACGACGACAAAGACAGACAACGGACTACAGTGATGATAATGATGCAGAGAAAAACGTGAGGTCGAGAATGCACTGGTTGAGATGCGAGTAGAAAAGGCACGAACTGCATGAGCAGACTATGCTATATGACAAAGGAAATTTGGAAAACGACGGTGGAGGGAAAAACAAGTGTATACTGGATATTACAGAACTGCGTACCACGCATATAAGCTAAGTGATGGTCTGTGCTGAACTATTAGACCTTGAGATTAACGAAGAATCTCCGTCTCTAAGTAAAACGACAATAGACTAACCACTTAGACTTTGCAGTGGGACTGATGAATGATGAAGCAATATGGAACAACGTATAGCTCTCACAGTGAGGGAATTTCTAACTGAATCCCTTTGGCGCCTTCGGAAACGTGTCAGAGAGAGGAAGGTAGATAAATGCACTATGCAAATTTTTTTTACTGACACGAAGATTAAAAGTTGTAACATACAGACTTACATGCATGCTTACAAACATACATGCATGCGCGCCGCGACAAGCTTTTCAAAAACCAACAGCCATTATCTTGCTTTCGTTTCTCAAATATTTCTGCACTGATAATTTTGTGGTTTTAATCAATCAAATTTTGCTCGCTAGCGCATTTTGCTGAAGGTAATTCTTTAGCTGTGCCTGATTTAAGAATTACACTGGTGAAGACATAATTTTTACATTATTTTTTAACGCTTTGTATGTATTATCTCTTCATTTATTTGTGCCCACTGAAAATATAATAATTATTTCACTGACCTTATATTAGCCCCGTCCTGAAATATGGTCTACCTCACATAATAACGGAAGCTAAGATTATCCATTAGTATTTCCGAAGGCGTCTTTGAACATACTGAGAATATGCAGCAGAAGACCTTGAAAGTTAAGATACATTCTGAGAATATTATAACATTTCCCCTTCATTTCACTCCCATGCCTAATTATTCATCTGAAGTATCTGAAATTGTCGTCTTTCTGTTTTGCTCGCTAGTGTGTAAGTTGTGGGGTTTCAATTCCATAATGCCCCCCCCCCTTTTTTTTTAACGAATCAACTGTGTACAATTTTTTTCTCTGCAACCATGGGCTTAAATATTGAGTAAATGAGTACGTGGCCCATTTCAGTGGACATTTGGTTTTCTCCCACTAACATGTTCTTTTCTTTGACCTTACTTTCCGGACCTAATCTCACCCCACCTAGGAATAGAAAAAAAAAAAAGGAAAAAGAAAGAAAAGAGGAGATGGGATTGTGATGGGGTGGTGGTGGCGATGGTGATGGTGATGGTGGTGATAATGATGATATTGATGGTGATGATGATGATGATGATGATGATGATGATGATGATGATGATGATGATGATATCTATTACGAAACCTGTTGGATTATGAATCTAAAACGCCATCTGGTTGTGTCTTCTACTGGTAAGGTGGTTATCAACTGAGTTATGAAGTGACTTCCTCTCTGAAAATACGAGAGTTTGATAGAAAGCTGGGTCATGACACAATTTGACGATAAATATGAAATGAGTGAAACTAACTTAACTTTTTGTCCACACGTATTTGCCATGCCATAAAAGCACTCCCTCTAATAATGATTTCACCGGCCCTGAATGAGACAGCCATAGCGTTTATTCAGCAAGGACGGTGGGAATTTGCATCAAAATTTAGGGTGTGTCTTTGGGAAATTTCTTGGTACTTAGAGCAGAACAACAGCAAATTCTTGTATATGTTTTTAGTAAAGTTATTTAATATTCTGTGATAGATTCTAGGACCAGATGAAAAATTGTGAAGCATTCTGAGACACAGTAATATTTTGTGATACATCTTGTTAGAAAGTTCATGGAAATTCTCCATTACTGCCCTGTGATGACTTTACAAAAATCTATGATGTATGGTATTAAAGCTTCAGAAAAAATTGGAAAATAACGTTTAATTTCCAAACATAAATTCGAATTAAACATGTCTGTATTTCCTGTGCCACGGTAGTTTAAATTTCACCGACGATTTTACTCAGCTCTATGGAGACCTCGGTTAGTGAAATGGTTAAGGAAGGCCATCTCGAACTCTCATAATCCGAAAAGCCTCCCCTAAGATGAAGAAAATCGTCTGGAGATTGCAAAAAAAAAAATAATAATAAAAAATAAAATAAAATAAGGAATAAAAGCTACGTCACCTGGCCGAAGGGGTCAAGTTATACTTTTACTAATAAATTCTTCATAATGTCAGATGGACATACGTGGCAAAAAATAATAATAATAATAATAATAATAATAATGCCTCACTTCCCTGGTAACCATATAAGGAAATGGATGCCTGATGGTCTAATGGGTTAAGGTGCTCTAATTGAATGTTATGCAAAATGGTTTACATCTGAGGACTGGTCGGAGTTTAATCCTCACATAATGTCGCTCCAGGGCAAGCAAGGCTGGTAACCCCGCCCTCACTTGTCGTGACTGAGCAGCCTAGCCCTAAACCCCTACTGACTTGATGAGACAGACAGACAGACGGAGAGGCAGACAGATAGATAAAATGACAGATAGAGTGACAGAATGATAGGCAGACAAATAGGAAGATAGATAAACGGATGAATAGACGGACACAGATAGATGCTGATGCCTGGCGTTATTCAGTATCAAAACACCAAAATTTTCACCCCTAGGATGAAATGATGGTTTTGTGTTAGTCCTGCTGATGTCACAGGATTTTATTCAGCTTATGAAAACGTAGAGTTCTAGTTGTCAAATGATTCATGAAGGCTCTGTAGAATGTCTCCATTTTGAAGAGTATTCCATAAATTGAGTGAAACTCAATGGAAAAGCAAGATTAAAATGAAAATGAAGTTCTCTGGCCAGATAAGTTAATTATATGGGTTTAGTTGTTATTTAATAATGTAAAACTTAATTTCGTATGGCATAATAAGTACAGGTATTGCAAAAATAGTTTATTCACAAAACATATACTGTATAGCGCCATTATGTTTGTAAAGTGTTCAGATTAGAGTTATGTCTGCGTATTCGGACTGCAAATTTCAGTGGTGTCCGTGGCCGTGTCCTCCGTGACCATGACCGTGTCCATGGCCGTGTCCGTGTCCGTGGCCACCATGACCATGCCCATAGCCATGACCATGTCCGTGGCCACCATGTCCGTGACCATGTGGACCGTCGATGTTGTAGATGTTGTTGGACACCCCACCGACTCCGTGATGTCCGTGTCCGTGTCCGTGCCCATGCCCGTGTCCGTGGCCATGCCCGTGTCCATGTCCATGCCCATGCCCGTGGCCGTGGCCGTGGCCATGTCCATGTCCGTGGCCAGGCTCGGGTGCGGCCAGGCTAGAGGCAACCATGGCGACAACACAGAGGGCGAGCACTAACAGCTTCTGCAGAGTTAAAGTGATTAGTAAAGATGTAAGCACACATAATAGGATATTTAAGTGGAGAGTTGTTAGGTTCAAGAAGTGCAAAAAAAAAAAAAAAGGAAAGAAAAGACATTTAAAAACAAGGTAAGTAACTCTAAAGGCAAATAGAAGGTTGTAAGCTTCGATGAGCGCGCAAGAATGAAAAGTAAAAAGCACTAAAAGAATCTATAGGAATGACAAGTTCCAGTAAGAGAAAAAATAGTGCACAATTATAAAGACAATTATAGGGCTGTTAGAGTCTACCAATAAGCGTAGGATTTCCAGTAAGCAACCCTAAAGGAAGTCTAAAGTTGTTATGAACATTGAACACACTACACATTTGGGATTGTCAGGTCTGAGCAGTAAACACAAAATAATACTAAGTGTGTGGTAAACAAGGGGACATTTATGTGTATGGTTGATTAGCTTGAGAAATAAACATAACCTAAACATCAGGCAACTTCAGTGATACGTAAACACTGCAAAGAAAATTAGGCACCGAAGGCATGGGGCATGTAAAATACCACGAAGCAACTTAGGTCTCTCCCTGTGGCGTTTCCGACAGTCTAAGATTCTCAGCATTAGGGAGATGATTTGGAATTAACTTTTGGTCCATCTACCACTGCTTCTTGACCCACTGAGCTCTCTGTACCTCGTAATCATTCTGTTCTGACTTACTCCACGTGATTTTATGTAGATGAAAGGAAGCCCGACATTTAAATAACTTTGTGAAAGATAGCACTAATCATCTCCAAACCCATTCTTTTCACTGACAAATAAAGTTTCTCTCCACTCATGTAACCACGAAATTGGTAAAGAGAAATTGTCTTCACGAATACTCTCCCTCCACGAACTTCATCTTCTACGTGAATCCCTTCCAGGTGTCATATATTTGTCACGAGCGTCTTATTTTCACTAATTTTGTTTTCCTGTTAATAAACCTGGGTAATACTTAGGAAGGAGTATTACCATGGTTCAGATCGGTGAAGGCTGGGACTGATGACCTGCTCTCCAACACACTCTTTTATACCACACTGGGGGGAAGGTCTCACACACAGACACACACACACACACATCAAAATTTAAGAAAATGTATTGCCCTGATATTTTGAGCAATTCTCACCCCAGACAAAGCCGCAAAAAACAGGCCGGAAAAATCAGAAAGGGATCCGGTCGTCATGGTTACCCAGGTACAAAATGAATTGTTATGTAAGGCTGTTATGTTTTGGAAGAGAAAGAAAATAACAGTAAGACAAGAGCAACATTCTTTTTACCATATCATAATCTAATAACCAATAATTTAATAATAGAAAAGTAATAATCTGTTGGTATTATTACTGCTTTTTCTTTGGTATAATCCAGTAACTGATAGTAAAATAATTTCCACTCTTATTTTACATGCTATTACCTGATTCGATATTAGTGAAATTCAGTTATTACCTTTTATGACAAGTATATCACATTTATTACTCACTTAACTTTCCACCTGCATTTTTCTTAGCTACGTTTTTTATCCGCATACCTTTGACTTCTTAAATAGGTGTCATTGATAGAACTTTCTTTCACCGATACATATTATCTGGTGCTCACTAATACAGCCATACCTTTCAAAAGCACATTTTGCTTTTAAAGACAATTTCTCCTCATGATTTTAAGTGATATTCTTGGGGCCACTTACCATGCCAAGCCTTTTCTTTCTCAGCTAGAAGGTTGATCAGTAACTGCCTTCTTATAAATGTTGTCGGTTTATTTATTTACCGTCTCATGTTTTCTGTTTGATGCATGAAAAAAAGACGAATGTTCTTTTACTAACCTAGAATTACACAACAGTAACAATTCACATATAAATCAATAGGCACTTGTTAGGAGTCTGTATTATGTCTGAATCAGTTTTATACGTAAGAGTATGTTTATGCTTGTGTGTGTGTGTGTGTGTGTGTGTGAAATATAAAAGTACTTCTAATATCTACATCCAAGGGAACGATGTTGCTGAAGACCAGAGTTCAGAAAGACTTGGAAAATATACATCAGTTACCCCTTTGAGTGGCAAGTTTTCTTCGACTGAATGTCAACATCAGGTGGTGACCTCAGTAAGATTTCAGACGATGGTCAAAATAAATTTTTAATAGCGTCCAAGGCCACGGAGGGTCTTGATGTGAGTATTTTTTCCCTGGGTTAGTGATTTTTTGTGATCTATGAGATCTGAATGTGAAGCGGGGTGATACTGTGTGTGTGTGTGTGTGTGTGTGTGTGTGTGTGTGTGTGTGTGTGTGTGTGTGTGTGTGCGCGCGCGCGCGCGAAGTTAGCAGTGTAATATGGTGTTTTAATGTGTTATTGAGTGTCTGCACAAGACAGAGTACTGCTCCTCTGTCAAGGGATTTTATCCAGATTAACGTCACAGAACTGTATTTAGCTGAGAACATCTCCAGCGCCTAAAGATTTAATACGCCAATATTCACATAGTGTAAGTGAGTGGGACTGTCCATAGCTGTGATAGCCTTGTGTTTCAAATTACACTAGTCTTGAAGAGGGAAATGCCATACAAAACCTCAGTGGTTATGAGGTTAACTATACATATTGACTAGTATCATCATGTTTTCTTTGCTGTATATCACTCTTAAATATACATCATATTGATCCTTATATCTTTATATCGCTATTTTTCCATATATCAGGCAATCTATCTATCTGTCTATCTATCTATATATGTAACACTTCAATTATTAAACAAAAGAATAAAACACGTATTACGGCATCAGTGAATATGATCAGTGTTGCCGTGTTCGGGATTGTGTCACGACCACGCCCGTGCCTGGCTGTTCCTGCCACCCCGTCACGCCAGACTGTGAGAGGGGAGGGAGGAGGGAGGCTGTACGTGAGAGGAAGGGAGAAGGAGGCTACAATAGGGAGAGGGGGGTGGAATGGTTGCACGAGGGTCGAGAAGGGGGGGGGGGTGTCAGGGTGCGAGGCAGGTAGGTAGGAAGCAGTCAGGAAAAGCAGGTCAGTGGGAGCCAAGCACTGGGCCAGGCGGGTGTCAGGCAGAAGAGATGCTGGTTAGTGGAAGGTGGTTGGGTAAGGCAGGAAGGGTGAAGGATTTGACGTGAGGCAGGCTCCGGAGACAGACTTCAGAGAGTGAAAGTCAGACGAGGGAGTATATGACAGGTGTGTCAGAATATTAGAGAGATGTAGGAAAATTTAAGAGAGGCCAGTAAAAGAGAAGTGAGAGAGTGTACGACAGCTATGTGTGTATGTGTGTGTGTGTATGTGTATGTGTGTGTGGGGGGGTGTATGTGTGTGTGTGTGTGTGGGGGGG
This sequence comes from Coenobita brevimanus, assembly GCF_032717465.1. NCBI lineage: Eukaryota > Metazoa > Arthropoda > Malacostraca > Decapoda > Coenobitidae > Coenobita > Coenobita brevimanus. The sequence continues at coordinate 43,646,303 of NC_137003.1, read as the reverse complement.
GTGTATGTGTGTGTGTGTGGGTGGGTGTGGGTGTGGGTGTGTGGGTGTCACGCGGGGGGTGGAGGATTGGCCAGAGAAAATGAGCGAGAGCGACAGGGAACAGTGGGAAACAACAACTAAATACAGATGCTGAAGCTGATGAGTATATCCAATCATATCTGCCGCAAAACAGAATACAACGCACTTAAAATGAGTATTCATATCAAATGTTAGTGATAAGAACTGATTCCGTTTATATCATCGTCTTCTTCTCGTATGACACACACCATTTCATATCACTATTCCGCCGTTAATGCTGTACCCACCGTCCAGACAGTCGATAAATAAATAAGTGCTAGGGCGTTCTTATTCAGGACTGGTGCCATGGTATTAGTAGTGGTGTTTTTGTGACGGGTTGGTGGGTCTTGGGAAATGTCAGCAAAATCTATGTTGTCGAAAGCCAATCCATCAGCCTCATCCCTACCCTAATCTGCGCTCAAAGTCGCGTTCTTTTGGACAGTAAACTACTTCTCGAGCCACCTGTGCATTACTCCTACCTTCCCTTTCATTTGTTTCCATTTTTCTTGTTTACACCCACTTCCCTCTCCCTCTGCATTCCAGTACCTCTCCTTAAGGTGTTTTACTCTGGCTGCTGGTCAGAAAACCTTGTCCCCTTTCACTTTCCCTCGGCCTCAGACAAATTTGTTTTCTTTCACACTCATCGTGCCACAAATCCAAGGTCCTCTCAGACCTTCCTTCTCATTAACTCCCAGATCAGCCATTACTGTGACGATCGGGTAAATGTAGAATTAGGTCGTGTTACTCTACCTCAAATTTCGTCTATGTATTTCTGGACGAATTGGATACTAAAATATTTCAGAGGTCTTTCCATTTTCAAATTAAATCCACCCCCAGTTGTTTATTGGAATTAAGGATAACATATATATATATATATATATATATATATATATATATATATATATATATATATATATATATATATATATATATATATATATAGATAGATAGATAGATAGATAGATAGATAGATAGATAGATATATATATATATATATATATATATATATATATATATATATATATATATATATATAGGTGTGTGTGTGTGTGTGTGTGTGTGTGTGTGTGTGTGTATTCATGTCGCATTGTACCTCTTTGAAGAATTCCGTTTTCTGACACGAAGAAACCAGTTACTTAGTAGAATGTAATGGATACCTCTCTTCTGAAGCTAAATCTCTTCTGCAACATGGAATATTAAACTCTGAGAAACAAACACATTATCACACACTGCATCTATGACCTAAGAGCATGGACAGCATGAATACACCACTGCAACACAACTCTTTTGTTTATTGTTCTCAAATGGGAAAACATAACCCAGACAAAAGTACACAAAGACATTTATCTCGTGTGCAGGACGCGTGAGAACTGCCAGGTTTATTGCTTTATCAACAAAATTAAAATCTCTCATTGATTCTAAAAGTGCGTGTCAGTGTTAAAAGATACGTGGATTATTGTCTAGAGCAGTTATTATTATTTTTTTGCCAGTTGAAATTTTGTACCTGCTAATAAAGTAATGTTTTCAGTGCATCTGTTCATATCTAAGTTTCCTTCACGAGTATATATTTTTTTCTTTTTAGCATGATAAGATAGAGATAGATAGAAATATGAATAGATGGATAGGTAGACAGACAGATAGGTAGTTAGGTAGATATATAGATATGAAAACCGATACAGAGAAACATACAGATACAGTAGACAGATAGATATATAGGCAGATAATTATAAACAGACAAAAAGACAGAGGGTCACATAGAGGGCTAATTAACAAACAGATAGGCAAGTAGATAGATTCTCACAGATTTACCGTAATAGATATATGCATGATTAGATAGAATGGCAGATAATACAGCAGAATTTTTAACATAGTTACAAAGGGACAGATAAACAAACACAATTAGAAAGGAAATACATAGACTGAATGACAATAATGTTACTGACTTTAATACAAACTTTATATATGCCACAAAACGTAACAAGAAAAAGTGTTCTTATAGATTATGGCTTAAAGAAAGGAGCAATGCCATTTATAAAAAAAAAAAAAAAAAAAAAAAAGTCGTTGAAAAAGGCGTGAATTCAGGAAGGTGGAAAAAAGACCCCCCCCTCGTCTCTGTCTGTCTGTCTGTCTGTCTGTCTGTCTGTCTGTCTCTGTCTGTCTGTCTGTCTGTCTGTCTCTCTCTCTCTCTCTCTCTCTCTCTCTCTCTCTCTCTCTCTCTCTCTCTCTCTCTCTCTCTCTTTCTCTATCTATCTATTTATCTATCTATCCATCCGTCTATCTGTCTATCTACATACCTCTAGATGGCTGGTTTTGATATGGCACTGGATGTCACTAATCAAGAGTGAGGAGAGAAGATAATTACGTAGAAATTGCTCCTTTTTTTTTTAATGCATACAGGGTAAATAAGATGGATAAAGAAACATGGAGATTTCTTGGCATACGTAGGGTAAAAAAAAAAAAAAATCTGCGGGTTAAAGAGAAGAGTATGTACTTAAGCTGTATGCCCATGTTCAGCGAAACGATATGAAAAGTATTGTGTATATGTATGTATTTTAGCGGCCTGCTTACACATGGAAGGCATGGGCGAAATAGGGTATAAAATAGTAGGCTTGAGGGTACGGGGTGGGGTGGAGGGAGGAGAATATGGTGGGTATATACGTAAGAAGAAGGAACCAAAGGCCAGAGGCTCGCAAAATACAGTAGTTGGCTAAAAAGACAAAAAAAAAAAGCCAAAATGTAAGAGAATTTGAGAACATGGAATGAAAGGAGATTGTGGACGCAAATATACTGACAATTGATAGAAATGAAAGGATTAAGTAAATATAGAGACAGATTGTATGCCATCTTTTAATCTGGCAATCGAAGGAGTAGTCTCTGTCTCCCGGGTATTATAAATATCGTTTGTTCACACTTAGTCTAAGAGCTGTTGCTAAAAATAATCAACCCTCAAGCAGTTCTGAATTATCCAGTCAAGCCATCCCTCTGTTGGTTATCCCAGTCATTTCATGTATGTGTGATCTGTGTATCTATGTAACTCTTTCACTCATTTAGTACAATCTACCACAACTCGTGAAATCGATTAGGTTCGGTTTCCCTACTAAGGTCAGTGGCTCAGTGGGTGACCGTTCCACTTAATCCAGGTTCTGTAGATCACGGATGGGATCACGGGGGCTAAAAGTATGTTTAGTTTGGCTCGAGGTGCACAGTTTTATCTTGTTTTTAGTGATTTTTACCAAAACGTAAGCTGCATCAAGCGACGCGTAATCCCTATTCATGCGCCGCCTCCGTGTTGGCCATTGTTGTGTCTTTTTGTCAGGGGACAGAGAATTGTGTTAATCGCGACACTACGGACCCGTGACTCTACCTAAGATCAGATACAAGCTGGCAATGGCGGCAACAGGGTTTCGTAATGGTTGACTTTTTAATCACCTCCAGGTTCGTGCTCCCGCTGTGATGAAAGGAAAACACTTCCTTCAGTACGATGGCTTTCTATTTTTTATATTTGCAAACGCTGAGGATTACTTAAACTGGGGACACTTCTCATAATGAAAGGATTAGACAGAATCTGCACAAACTCAAACTTTTTCACCACTAGGATCTTTCCTAAGCTTAAAAAAACAAGTGACAAATCCTTGAAGCGTATTTTTCCCCTCCAGGCCATCCCTTACAGTATACGGAGTCAAGCAGTAAACAGATAAATGAATATATATATATATATATATATATATATATATATATATATATATATATATATATATATATATATATATATATCTGTATATATATATATATATATATATATATATATATATATATATATATATATATATATATATATATATATATATATATATATATATATATATATATATATATATATATATATATATATATATATATATATATATATACAGATATATATATATATATATATATATATATATATATATATATATATATATATATATATATATATATATATATATATATATATATATATATATATATATATATATATATATATATATATATATATATATATATATATATTCATCATCCAGTGATACGTTTTCCCATGAGAAGCGTAGGAGCCCGGGGCTGGGCATGGTGGTCCTGACATTTAAGATGAGAGTGACCAGCCTCACTCATCCCTGAGTGGCATTGTGTGAGCAATAAACTCCAACCAACCCTTGGATATAAACCTTCACTGGCTCAATCCGATTGGAGCGCCGTAGTTACTCACTAATTCACCAGGTGCCAAAAATTGGTTATATGGTTACCACCCAACGTAGTAAATGGATTTCTGGTGTACAGAAAACCATTTGGCTTGTCACTCAGTGTAGAGTCACCCACAGGCAGAAGGAAGAGGAAAGAACGAAGAAAGAAAGACAGAAGAGGGAGTGTAAAGTCACCCGTAGGCAGAAGGAAAAGGAAAGAATGAAGGAAAAAAAGACAGAAGAGGATGGAAGTAAAGAAGGATGGAGAAGAGGAAAGGGCAGACACCCAAGAGCAGCACAACATCGAGTGAGTGGATGGTGAGCGTCCCCACCTACCACAACCAACATATTCAGTACATATATATATATATATATATACCAGAGTAGCTTGAACTACGGACGGAGATGGACAGAACTTCCAGGGTCATCTCTCTAGATTGACCTTTTTGACCTTTCAGAACTTAACTTCCCTCTTTCATTTTTCTCTTAGCTTTCATTTTTCTAAGCTAAGAGGGTATCATATGGTGCAGAAAACTGACTGCTCTCTCTCTCTCTCTCTCTCTCTCTCTCTCTCTCTCTCTCTCCATAATCCCGCAGGGGGTGACCGTTTGTCTTTGAGTCAGTTGTTTTACGGGAGGGGCACTAACACTCCGTCAACCCACTTCTTGACACGTAGGGAACACGTATGGGTTGGTTATGTGGTTACCACCCAGCGTTGTAAATGGTTTCCTGGCTTACAGGAAGCCACTCAGTGTAAAACCACCTGCAAAAGAAGAAGAGAAATAAAAAGTGACAGGAAAGATGGGAGAAATAGGAAGAGAAGAGGACAGACACAAAAAGAATAAAGAAGGTGAATTAAGAAGTAGGCAGCACTATAACAAGTGAGTGGATGATGGTCGCCACCACCTACCACAAACTGTGGTCTGTCTGGAAAGAAGAAGAAGAAAAAAAAAAGTTTAAAAGTATGCGCAACATCTGGGAAGAGGCGAATGTACCTTTCTATACTTATCAACGCAACAACTGAGTACTGGATTTTATAACGTCAGTCGAGATATCTTGGATCGATTATAGACGCCATATTGAACCTATATCATAGAGAATCTGCTGAAATGTAGATTTTTCATGCATTTTTTTCTTTAGTTCCCGCAGTTCTTTCATATTTGAGAGTGCGTTTACGCATGAAAGTGTTGCGTATCTCAGTGTATTTCGTAGGTGAGTAGTTTTTAATTCATTTCTTACAATTATTTACTGTGTATTTAATTCTTATTGTCTGTCGACGATTTTATTTATTTCAGGGGAGGCTGTTCGTACTAGAAGGATTAGACATAGTCTCCATTAAACCCTTCACTATGACACATTTACCCTAAGGTGAATAATATAGTCTGATAGCAAGAAGAGTATAATAAATAGACGCTATCTGATGAAGATTATTCTTTGTGAGTTTAGCATCAAAAACCTTGCTCAAACATTCGCCAAGCTATGACTTTTCCTTAAGAATTTCCAGTTTTATGTGGGTGTAATTTTTGCAATACTTATTGCAGTCACGTTTATTCTTTGAAAAACTTCTTACGGCATAAGACAAATTGTATTAATAAAAGCCTTCAAATAAGACAACATCGATTTTTCTATTGCCAAAAGTCAGTAAGGCACAGTCATTTTATTGCGAATGTCACACTGCAATTAATATATCATAAAGCTTGAGACTTACATTCACGCAACGCTTCGCCTTCATTATCAGTCATGCTTAGCTTGCTGGAGCAGTTATTTTTGCTCCATTTTAACTGATATTTCTGCCACACCCAACATGGAATTTTATAAGCAGTAATCAAAAACTTACATACTGCACATATTTTCCTACACACAAACTGCCCTTACTAGATAATATGATGACAAAATTTGCAGTTTCTAGATTGACAGTAAGCATATTTACCTTAGTTACTTGAGTAATAAAACAGTGACGACTAGTTCTGAATGTCGAAATACGTGTTGGTAAGAATTCTGAGTGTGACCAGTAAGTGTCAGTAAAGATCCTTGGTGATGGAATAGACATCAGTATAAATTCCTGATTGTCAGAAATAGGTAGTCGTAGAACTTTAACCTCATATTTTCACTGTATTCAATATGTGGATAGAACAGTTTCAGCCTGACTGGGATCCTCTTTTTTTACCTACTTGAAGAGGATCCAAATCAGTTTTTTTTTTTTTTTTTTTTTTTTTTTATCGAGACAGTACCACAATTTTAGTATGTGGGTATAGTTAGTTTATTTGAAAAATTTGAGATACTGTGAGAAAGTGCACCGATACAAACTCTGAATAAAGAAAACAGACGTAAGTAAGGATTCTTAATTGATGGAATAGTTGTCAGCCTAAATTCTGAATGTAGGATTTGCTGCATACGCTATCAGAGTCTGTGTGTCGGATAATTACAGACATTAGCATAGACTCTGAATGTCGAATTTGAAATCAACACAGACTCTGAATGCTGGATACAGACATCAGTACAGGAATGAGTGTTGAATATGGACATCAAAATAAATTAGGTGTTTGATAAAGGCATCAACAAGACTCTTGAGTACTGGAAATAAATGTCAGTATTTTTGAGTCCCAGTAGCAAAGATTAATGGAGATTCTGGAACATAGAGAACAAAAGTCAGCATAGATTCAAAGTGTCGGATATTGATGTCAGCACCTGGACGACCCTGGGGGAGTGGCTGAGACGTGAGACCATCAGACACACTCACACTTTTACTCCATCGTGTCGCCGTCTTGTCTTCGGGATGAACAGTGAAAGTTGTTTATTAAAATCCACTCTGGTCAGAGCTTTAAAAAATTTTGCGGTGGAATTATTTTCAGAGCTATCCATCATCGCGAAGCCTATTTACGAAAATTGGACCGCACGCGTGGCCGTCTGTGTGCATGATTATACATCCAAGTGTGGATACATTTCCGTGTGTGCACCAACCCGTGTATGTGAATGTTCGAGTGTACTTCTGTATAGGAGTATACATATGTACAGACGGTGTAAAAATATATCCCACTGTGGACATGAATGCATATAGTGTTAATGAATAAGATGTGTTCAGTAGACAGCCATTTCTTTAACTAATCATTTTTTAGTTTTTGTTCTTGAAGCGACTTTGGTCATATCCTATGTGGTTCGATTTCAGAGACTCAGCATTCACTTCAGACACTGTTAGATGGTGCCATTCACTCTCACATATCACCACTTGAGCACTGGTGTAAAGACAGTAGCAGGCAAACTTCATGGAAAAAGCAAAATGAATGCAAAGAAAACTGTAGAAAGAAGGGAAAAACTAAAGACGGAAACACACGGGAAAGCAAAAGAAAAACGAGAGCAAGAAATAAATTAATAACAACGTGTGGGAAAGTAAAAAAAAAAAGTGGGGGGGGAGGTAAAATATGAGAGAGAAAAAGAGAGCAAAACGGAAGAGAAAGCACAAGAGAAAGCTGATGAGAAATATTATGAAAAAAAGGCTATGAAAGAAAACAAATAAAAGAAAATCAACTCTGACCCCAGTTTCCCCTGACCACAAGGAAACTAAAAATACGAATGAAAGGGAATAATCATGGAGAGAGAGAGAGAGAGAGAGAGAGAGAGAGAGAGAGAGAGAGAGAGAGAGAGAGAGAGAGAGAGAGAGAAGCATAAAAACATGCCTAATTATGAAGAAAACTGAAAGCTTTTGTATAAAAAATAAGAGATACTAAAGGAGAGAAGGTAAGAAATGAACGGTGAAAACGAAACTTGATATAAGATAGAGCGCCTAAACGTGTGTGTGTGTGTGTGTGTGTGTGTGTGTATATATATATATATATATATATATATATATATATATATATATATATATATATATATATATATATATATATATATATATATATATACACTCAGAAATAATTAACAAACATAACCCAATGAAAGGAATTCATCAGAGGATTGGTATTTACGAAACCCATTGAAATCTCGTCTTACATACACTGATCACGTAGAAAGAAACTCAAGAGAACCTTCGTATTTACGAACTCATTTAAATCTCCCCATATATTCGTTTCAGTTAAGGAATCCTGATCACTGATCAGATAGGAAGGAACGCCAGAGTGGATCATAACGTACGAACCTTTTCAAATTCCACGTATTAATGCTTAATCCCTATAACGCAAGGAAGACAATGCACCATATTATGCAAGCGTGGTGAAATTACAAGTATATGTCTTTCGTGATCTTTTCTTGCTACCGTTATACGATTGTATTTAACTTTAGAGATACCTCTCATAGTAACCCCACAGGTTCGAAATGTGAAGCTGAAGAAAATCGTCTGGAGATAGCAAGATAAAATGCGAAAGATATCACCGTGGTAAGGGAATTAAGTTTTTATGTAGTATTTTGTTTCGCATATTATTCCCTTCTTCACGATAATTTCTTTTTGCTGTATGCTTATTGTCGTTGCCGTTGTTTTGTTGTTTTGCTGTTGCTGTCAACATCGAAAGAGCAATTATTATGATTGAGTCAGTTTGTGTATATGCTTTTATGTATGAATGTATGAAATACTTGATTTGATTCAGATCATAGTGGGCACATACATCGTTCGTGGGTCTACAAAAAATCATTTGAATGTTAGTGCAGATCTATCAAAGGTCTAGGTCACGGGTCAAGGTCACAGGTCAATGTTTAGTTTCATTGGGTTAAGGATCTCATGTCTGAGCAGATCTGGATAAAACTTGACATACACATCTTGCGTACATTTGGAAAGAGGTGGGTCGATTCTGGTGCAGGTCAAGGTCATGGATCAAGGTCGTGGGTCAAGGTCAAATACTTGGTTTGGGATCATTGTGCTCTCTGAGTACCCTTGCTAGCTGATCTAATTCCTGTTACTTAAGACGATTATATATATCTAGAAGAAGAAAAGTTTGATTGTGAAATGGTTAATGGAGACTTTCTAGGCCCGTGACAACTAATCGTTTCTTCAAAGCTCTGCAAAATTGTCTGGAGTTAGCAAGAATTTAACAGAGTACACATCAACGTGCTGATTGGGTTAACCTGCTTTAGGAGAATGACCCAAGTAAGGCAGTCAAAGGCGAAAACAAAAACTTCACCTCCTCCTGTGACTCGTTAAAAAAATCTGGGTCAGACTGCATTTCGTGTAAGCGGCAGAAATGCAAGAAGGAAGAGACGGGAGAGGAGGGAAAGAAGAGAGAACGGAAGAAAGAGAAAGGAGGAAGTGAAGATACGGGGGGAAGGGAAAGTGAGAAGAAAAAGAGAGAGAGAGAGAGCAGGAAAGGAAGACAGAGGGGGAGGATAAAGGGGGAAGAGAAGAGCTAGGGTGAACCTCGTTAATCAGGACATTGAGAGCTTCTTTTACATCACAGGCTATAATTCTGATGTTTGAGGTAGTTGTTGTGATGGGTGCAGATGGTAGACATGATAAGGAAGATATAGTGAAGCGACAGGAGAGTTTTTTGCTGGCCTACCTTTGCCACCAAGGCAACATTGAAGGACGTTACGCGTCCTGCCAGTATATGTGATTATGAAATACTGATGTGAGGATCGCAGTGAAAAATTACGAAGAAAGTTCTTGTTGCTGAAGATTTGTTTTCTCGTGCAAGTATGTCAGTTCTGATTAAGCTGATATCTATTCTATTATTAAACTGAGAAGCATTACTTATGCAAACATATCTTTCTTTTCGTTGCTTGCACAGTTTATATGGCACGAAAGAAGCTGAGTACAGTCAAAAAATAAATAAACAAATGAAAAATAAATAAATAAAGTTCGTAAATCTGTATGCCTTACGGAAGACAAAAGAATTAAATCATTAATCCCTAAAACCAGAGGAAGTATTGTATCTTTGCTATCTCCAGACATCATTACTTGGCTCAGGATAACTTTTCGAATATATAGCCTTCAATAACCCTTTCACTACTTGAGTCTCCTAAGCCAAAAATAACAATAATACTAATTCCGTGGCAGGTAAAATATATAATGCCTGAGGTCTCGGGCTGATGGGGTGAAATATATTGATTGAGAGAGAATATTAGTATGAAGGGTTTAAAATATTCATCAGTCTGTTTTTCACATCTTTCCAGTATTAGATCTCTTCAGTCACTTGGTAGCCAAACTAGTAGCTTGTGAAGATGGAAGCACATTGGAGGATTGGTGGGCCTCAGGGAAAGGGCTATTAAGTCTATGCCCAGAGTCGGAGAAAAAAGTAGATTGTACAGAGACATTATTCTCATTCTTTCCCAATATGTATGTCCAAGATTTCGTCGTGTCTTTAACTTTCACTAACAAAATTTATTGCACTTTTTTTTTTTTTTTTACTAGTTAGTTACTGGAAGAGGAGGCGTGGTCAGAGCATCGACCAATGAGAGGGCGACATCCCCAGGTGTGGTGGAGGCGAGGGAGTATATAAACGGGGATGAGGTCCAGTTTTAGGCAGTAACCCGACAGAGCTCATCCACTTGGGTCTGACTGATTAACAACGATGGTAAGCGTCATATGAACTGATACTCAGAGATAAGAAGTTTTATTTCTTCATTTATTCAATTTTTTTTTGGGGGGGTGGAGGAAGGGGGCAATTGGAGCAGCACGTGAATAGTTCTTATCTTTTTTTAATATATACTTCTGTTTCATGAATCCATCCAGTATCAGAATATCAATGTCAAGGGCTCTCTATTCCAATGAACCATTAACACCATACACGGAAAATACCTAATACAGTACATCATATCGTAGCCTTTATAGGATTTTTTAATATATAATCATAATCATCATCTAGACTTTTTTCTCACATAGAATTAAATATTTTCACTTGGAGCTTGGAAGACCAGTAAACCAAAAGAATATAATGAATAAATGGTAATCCTAATCAGAATTATCTACACTCAAGAACAGTGAATTAAGCAAATAAGTCTCACACACACACACACACACACACACACACACACACACACACACACACACACACACACACACACACACACACACACACACACACACACACACAGTGCCCACATATCCTGGAAGTTTCATGTAATTTCATTCAGCCCTTTTTCCGTAATGTTGCTAACATACAAAGAAAGAAACAGAGAGAGAAACAGAGAAACAAAGAAACTCGACCAAAAACAATAACTCGCCTGCCTCCATCCCGTGCGAGGTAAGCCTGACGAACAGTATGTACTGTAGGTGGCATCAAGGCAGACCGTGATTGGAGTACTGAATAGACTCCTTCATTTATTTATTTACTTCTTGTTTTTCATTTTACTGTCGTCTCATAAAATCAAATATGCGTAATAGCCGCCTTTTCTTAACAGCCGCTGCCCACATATCCATCACACCCGTCTTAAATAAAGTCAAGTTCCACAAATCCATAGATCTATCATACCCTCCCCCCTACGTTTTAATGTACTCAAGTCTCACAAATTCAAACATTGCTTATATTTATATTTTCCCTTTTCTCTACACTGAAACATGGATTATATTTCCCCTTTCCTGTACACTCAGACATCAGTTATATTTCCCTTTTCCTTTACACCCTCAAGGTTCTTAAATTCACACATTCTCTATCCACACACAACAATTTTCTGGACTCGTAAAACATGCTCTAAAAGGTTATTACACTTATGATTACCTATTTACTGTCTGTACTGTTTATTCTAGCTATTTCCAGACAGTTTTAGCCTGGCTTTTGAAGTGCAGGAGTTACATATAACCTTCATTAGCTACTCTGAAATTAGTTTTTATTTTTAAGTATCTTAAGTTCCAGATTATAATATGGATAGAATTTAAGGATTATAAAGTCAGCAAGACTAAGCTAAATAATAATGATAATGATGATGATGATGATGATGATGATAAAATACAATAATAATATATTACTAATAAAAAGAACGGTAATAAAAAAAAAATCACTATCATCATCAACGTCGTCATCATCATTCAGTCGTAATTGTGCAGAGGTTGCCCCAAGCTGACCCGCCGACCTGTGATTTGGATGTGTGGCGGTACGGGGGAGGAGAGGAGAGAAATTGTACAGTCGTCGTCAAAAATTCTACATGTCTGGGGTTCCCAATTCGATAAGACGAGATTCCGAACTTCTTGATTATTTGCTTCTTTAGTCCAGTGGCGCTGGTTTATTTCTTTCTCTCTACATCCAAACCATTTTATTCAGTTTTAGGGAGACTTTGATTTCACTCACCCTTTCACTACAATATGCTCCCTTAAGGTCAATAAAGTCGTCTGGATGTATCAAGAATAAACCAGTAGAATAAGTCGCTTGATTGAAAGAATTAAGGGCAAAATATCAGGAAGCTTTAGCATACATTTAGCAAGGTGGAAAACAATTAATAACAGAATCATTGACTACATCTTTATACGGGGGGGGGGGGTTACTTTTTCCTTTGATTCATGTCCCGAAAGAGATGTAGATCCTTGCTTTAAATCCCTTCAACCCAGTGTAAGCATGGGAAGATATGGGCCAAGATAAGGGACGATGATTTATTTCAAACTAACACTGACATCAACAAACAGCATCTTTTTTAATCCAGTTTTTCATTTTAGCAACTTTCTCCGTCTCCCTTTCTTTTCTTTTTTTCTTATACTTTTCACTCTTGTTTTTCCCGCGCCTCGGTTCCCCAATTTGACACGTCCCTGAGATGAAGCGTGACTGGGAGTTTTTCTACTTTTGTTTTTCCTGGTGCGGTTTTTTAGGTCAGCGTTTTTTTTAGTCTGGATGAGAGTGAAAGGTGAGCGTAGAATTTGTTGCTTTGACTGCGTGTGCGTGCGTGCGTTTCATTGTGTGAGAATGTGTGTGTGTGTGTGTGTGTGTGTGTGCTTCTGCATGTGTCTGTCTGTCTGTTTGTGTTTTTGTGATTGACAATGACAAAATTTACACATTACTCGCTTTCTTGATTTAGAATAAGCGCTGGTAAGTATCTGTTATAAAGACTGTAAATAAACATTTTCAGTGAATTAAAGGCATACATATACATAAAATCATAGACTGATGACTGAGTTTGGATGCAGCTGAATGAATGGCCAACTAACACCAGGTAATTATATCTACTAAGAGGGGGTCATAGCGGCCTGTGTTAAGTTCCTCTCCTTTGTTTCCCACTCATCCATTTGATAGTTTAGAGATGTTTATGTTAACTAAAGCCATGTGAATAAACACAGCTCAAGATATCACGCTGTACAGCAAGTAAGCGTGCATTTGTGTCAGTTACTAGAATCTTGCCTAAATTTTTTTGCACACAGTGACTCATATCCCACAATGTTTCAGTATTTTTTTTTCTTGGTGTTTAATTAGTATGATTATTTTGTCATTATTGGCATTCTCCAACCACTTGATTTTCAGTTATTATACTGTCCTTGTCTTCCACTACAGTTAGAAATTCACACCGACAATTTAGATCAAGGAAGATACTGTGGACCAACATACCAAATGAGCTGAGCCGATTCCCAGACACAGAGAACTTAATAATCAGATAATCTTTCCATCACCGTTCCTTCCCATCTACTATTACTCAGTTCACCCCTAGTGATGAGACACAAAAATGAGAAGAAAGTTGAAATGACAAGAACTCCCATATACAGGTCTCCACAAGTCGTTCCTAAATTCATGCCATTCATTTACTGTATATTTCACCTCATTCTGGAGCTTAGTCTACATTTTCCTTCGTCTGCACTGAAAGCTTGGTGGCAAGTTCATTTCTGTGCCTAGTTCAGTTAATGAATCCTTGCCAGAAAGTAATAAATTAATAAATTAATGAATCTATAAATAAAAACTTAGTAACAAACCCTTTGCGAAATATCTCCGCCTAGGAGGCACTTTGAGATAGATTTGCAACAACAGTTTCCTATTCTAGTTAACACTAGACAATTTTAATTACTTAAGCAGACGTCATACGAGCCTGAAAATATATATACTGATACCAGTGGTTAACCCTCTCATAAATGAAATAACTCTAGTAATCTATTTCAACTCACGTGTCAGACGATTACATTCAACTGAGAGTGAGCCACGGGACCCTGAGAATGGTTTGATCTTTGAGACAGTCAGAGCGATCCTCAAGACAACTGACCAGACGTCTGCTTAGTGTACAGACATAAGTACACATTCATCGACAGTCCTCTACCACCACTGTGTCCTGTCTTCCACATTCCTCCCCAAACGATAGAGATTATCCCTTCTTCTTATACTCTTTTGTTGTGTGCTTTATATTGCTGTCACAAGAAATTTCATGGAATACAGGGTGACCTAAAATGAATGCAACCCATAACAATAGGAAGACATAGTGGCATCAGTGGCGGGGAGTAATGGTTCCAGCAGGATGGGGCCACCCCACACCAAACCAAACGTTGATGTGGCTGCGGCAATGATTCGGGGATCGACTGATCAGTAGGAGGTGTGACCCTGCATGGGCCCCACACTCACCCGACCTGAATCCCCAGATCTCTATCTGTTGGATTATCTGAAGGATCATGTTTATGAAAACCACCCCCAGACAATCAGAGACCTGAAAACAGAAATCACGGCCAATATCAGAGCTATCTGATCATATATATATATATATATATATATATATATATATATATATATATATATATATATATATATATATATATTGTTATCAGCTCAGCTTAACATGAATGAAAAAATAAAGCAAATCTCTAATCAGGTGTACAAATGACACACACTTTAATGGGTTGCATTCATTTTGTGTCACCCTGTACCATCAGTTGTCACAGTCGGTAGAAACATGTCAGCGAGCGTTTGTTCATGGCTGGACATTTACTCTGGACCTCTTCAGACTGCTTCTGTCTCTAATACACTCTTGACCTTTTAGTATGATGATATCCTTTTTTTTTTTTTTTTTTTAAATCTTCCCACTCCTAAGCGATTTCTTTTCAGTTTTGCGAGACCTCTCTCAGTGAAGTGGTTGGACACATTCTCTTTCAACTCACCAGTTTACCTTTGAAGTTGTTGTGCAAAATATCTACTGATAATTTTTTTCCCTATTATATTTCATACTTTTCCATTTCCCAGAGGGTCACATTAGCACTGGTGGGCGTGGTGATGGTGGCGGCCGCGTGTCATGGTGGCGGTCATGGTGGCGGTCATGGTGGCGGTTATGGCGGTCATGGTGGTCATGGCGGCGGCTATGGTAAAGGTCATGGCGGCGGCTATGGTAAAGGTCATGGCGGCGGTCATGGTGGAGGCCATGGTTATGGTGGGCATGGTGGACACGGCGGCGGTCACGGTGGCGGCTATGGCCATGGTGGACATGGATACAATCAAGTGGGAGGGACATCCAAGAACACCTACAACCTGGCTGGTCCCAAGGGTGGTTACGGACATGGTGGCGGCTACGGTCATGGTGGCGGTCACGGCGGTTATGGTGGCGGTCACGGCGGTCATGGTGGCGGCTACGGTCATGGTGGTGGTCACGGCGGTCATGGTGGCGGCTACGGTCATGGTGGCGGCTACGGACACGGAGGACACGGACATGGTGGTCATGGTGGTGGCGGCTACGGACATGGCGGGCACGGCGGCTACGGGCATTAAATCACCATCACATCACCCTAGCGACACAACAAGACGATCTGCCACATTGCCTTCACTCACTTTCACCTCTGGATGCGTCATGTCACCCTGCGTTCCATTATAATAAAAACTATATTTTTGTCTATTGGTTGCTTTCACTTTGATTCACATTATTTTATTTGCGTGAACCCTGAAAATGACCAACAGTACTGGGAAGATGAAACTACTAATAGTTTAGCGAAAGCAAAATGGTATATGAGAGAGGGGGGTGTGAGTTGGGAGCAGGGCAGTGATATGGCGGGGGACAGGGCGACTTGGAGGCGATTTGTTTGTGGCCACCCCAAACGGGATTGAGGCGTCTGGCAATAGATAGATAGATAGAAAATGGTTATCGCAACAAACGTAAAGAAACTTACAAAGTCCTACGGTATGTTAAATATAAGCAAACGCACGTGATCTGTATCGTGGTTAAAATGCACGTGGCCCACATAACAAAATTATGTAAATAAACGCACGTGGTCCACGTGATGGGTGTAAGTAAATCCACGTAGTCTGCGTAAATGTACACAAATCCATATGGTCCATTTGGTGGATGTATATAAATCCACGAGGTCCGCATAGCAAATGAAAACAAACCCATGCAGACCTACAAGATGAAGTTGTCCCTCTCTCGCAGTCCACCATCCTTTCTTCAAGGGATTGGGGGGGGGGGGAGTTATGGGACGTTTGTATAACGGGGCTGCGGAAATGACCGGACATATCGGTGCCACCTCGTGAAGGCAACCCTTACCATCACCCATGCTTTGAGTCAATGGACACAGTGTAGCTTTGTTCCTTAATCTACTGAGTTCCTGAGAAGACAAACAGATGCGTCTGATGCTGGGGATGTATCTAAGCAATGTTACTTGGTCCTCTTAATGAATGTACAAAAAATTACCCGTTCCTTTTTACTACACATCATAATCATCATTGCATATCATAGGCTGCATATTTCATAACATCCTTTGCTCATCAGTTTTCCTTTTAATGTAGGTGTCTATTTGTATTATCCCTTTTTTAAAAATAAAAGTGGATTAAAACTTTAACATTTTATTCTCGAAAATATTTAACAATGTAATTAACAATATATCAACAATATACGATATTTTCCTGAAGTGTAGGATCCCCCTACCAGCAATGGGGGAGGCGGTGGCTCAATCGGTAGAGAGGTGGCTGCAGTCCTAACGGACCCAGGTTCGAATCCCGGCTGGGGCAGGGAACAGTTTAAGGATTTGAATTTCATTAAATCAGGCTTTACTGATCTACCAGAAGACCCGCCGACATGTCGTAAAAATACCCCCGCTAATACCAATACACCAGTCCTGTATGAGACAGCCCTAGCATGTATTCAATATGGACGGTGGGTGTTAGCGCCGAAGTGGTGACATGTAGAAGTGTATGGTATGTAGGAGGACTACTGGGCCTTGATAGCAGGCTGTGAAGCCTATGCCCAGAGTCGAGCACATAAAAAAAAAAAAAAAAAAAAAAAATCATAACCAGTATTCCCATATCCACCATGGTGATCATACCCTCCATTATCACCATAGCCTTTCTCACGAACATAGCCACCATTACCCATGCACTGGATGATAGGCACTACCATAGCCGCTGCCATACTGCTTAATTATGGGCTTCCAGTACCCACCACAACTATACTTGCCGTATTGACTATAACTAAACTCCTCACCATAATTCAGTGGACCGTAGTGGTTGCCGTGAAGGCTGCCATGGTAACCGATGTCCCTACCTTTGCCATACCCGTCGCCATAGTGATCTACCATGTAGAACCTATAAGGTTCGCCGTTGACATGCCCATGACTATTGTAGACAACCTTGCCATAACTGCTGCCATAACTCTTCCCGTGCTCAGGATTCTTGCCATAATCGTAACTTTTCCCATAATCGGGTGTGTTGCCATAGATGCCCCGGTGATTCTTAAAATAATCGGGTGTGTTGCCGTAGTTGCCACTGTGATTGTTGCCATAATTGGGTGCATTGCCATAACTGCCACCGAAATCCTTGCCATAATCTGGAGCATTGCCGTAGTTGCCACCTTGATTCTTGCCGTAATCGGGTGCATTGCCATAATTGTCACCTTGATTCTTTCCATAGTCTGGTGCATTGCCGTAGTTACCACGGTGATTCTTGCCATAATCGAGTGTGTTGACGTAGATGTCAACATGATTCTTGCCATAATTAGGCGTATGGCCGTAGTTGCCACCGTAATTGTTGCCATAATCGGGTGCGTTGTCATAATTGCCACCGAGATCCTTGCCATAATCGGGTGCGCCATAGCTGCCACCGTGATTATTGCCATAATGAGGTGTGTTGACATAGATGTCACCCTGATTTCCGCCATAATCAGGAACAATGCCACAGTTGCCATTGTGATTCTTGCCATAATCTCGAGCATTGCCATAGTTGCCACCGTGATCCTTGGCATAATCGGGTCCGTTGCCGTAGTTGTTTCTTTGATCCTTGCCATAATCGGGTGCATTGCCGTAATTGCCACCTTGATTCTCGCCATAATCAGGTATGTTGATGAAGATGTCACCTTGATTCCCGCCATAATCAGGTGTGTTGATAAAGATGTCACCTTGATTCTCGCCATAATTGGGTGCGTTGCCATAGCCGTCACCTTGATTCTCGCCATAATCGGGTGTGTTGATAAAGATGTCACCTTGATTCTCGCCATAATCGGGTGCGTTGCCATAGCCGTCACCTTGATTCTTGCCATAATCGGGTGCGTTGCTATAGCCGTCACCTTGATTCTCGCCATAATCGGGTGTGTTGATAAAGATGTCACCTTGATTCTCGCCATAATCGGGAGCGTTGCCATAGCCGTCACCTTGATTCTTGCCATAATCGGGTGCTTTGCTATAGCCGTCACCTTGATTCTCGCCATAATCGGGTGTGTTGATAAAGATGTCACCTTGATTCTCGCCATAATCGGGTGCGTTGCCATAGCCGTCACCTTGATTCTTGCCATAATCGGGTGCGTTGCTATAGCCGTCACCTTGATTCTCACCATAATCGGGTGTGTTGATAAAGATGTCACCTTGATTCTCGCCATAATCGGGTGCGTTGCCATAGCCGTCACCTTGATTCTTGCCATAATCGGGTGCGTTGCTATAGCCGTCACCTTGATTCTCGCCATAATCGGGTGTGTTGATAAAGATGTCACCTTGATTCTCGCCATAATCGGGTGCGTTGCCATAGCCGTCACCTTCATTCTTGCCATAATCGGGTGCGTTGCTATAGCCGTCACCTTGATTCTCGCCATAATCGGGTGTGTTGATAAAGATGTCACCTTGATTCTCGCCATAATCGGGTGCGTTGCCATAGCCGTCACTTTGATTCTTGCCATAATCTGGTGCGTTGCTATAGCCGTCACCTTGATTCTCGCCATAATCGGGTGTGTTGATAAAGATGTCACCTTGATTCTCGCCATAATCAGGAACATTGCCATAGTTGCCACTCTCAGTCTTGCCATAATCGGGTGCGTTGCCGTAGTCGTCGGCGTGATTGACGTACAAGTTGCCATGCTCACCTCCACCATCCTTGCCATACTCGTTGACATGTTCCCCGCCCTTGTATTCGTTGTATTCACTATGTTTGTATTCGTGAAAGTCGTTGTTTTGGTCGTAATGGTCCTGGTGCTGTTTGTCGTAGGAATGCTGGTTGTCGTATTTCTGGTCGTTGTGGCTGTTGTAGTTGCTGTGTTGATTGTAGTTGTTGTGGTTGTGGTTGCTCTGATGATTGTAGTTGTCGTGATTGTAGTTATGATGATTGTGAAAACTGTGGTCGTAGCTCTTATGGTTGTTGTTTTCTTGGTTGTAACTGTGGTGATGGTAGTTTTCGTGGTTGTAGCTCTGGAGATTGTAGTTATTGTGACTGTAGCCATCGCGTTGGTGATAATCGTGACTACCATCGTTGCCATTGTCATCCGTGTGTCTTCTTTTTATACGGCTAAGCCAGTCCTTAATCCTGTCCTCTGCTTTATCCGGGTGAGAATAAATCGTTTCCTTCACATCGGCCACCTTGCAGCTTCCTCTCTTTCCGTCCTTCTGATCGCACCCACCGATGAACTGGAGAGATGCAGAATAAGTAAATACACAAATAATTTTTATGATAAACTAGTCTCCATATCAGTTAAATACAGTTAGAAGTCGTGTTATGTTTTTTTTTTTTTTATGGTAAATGTGACTGGGTTGTTATTTTCTTTTTAATTTATTTCCTTTTTTTTTTTCTTTTTGAGTGAAGCAAAGGCAAGCAATCTAAGACACAAGATAAGACAAAGAAAGATTACGATTAGGGAGAGTTTATCGAACTGTCGTGGAGCTGAGCCCTATTGACAAGGAAAATCTAGTTTTGATTAGGTTATTATAAGTTAGGTAACTGTATTAGGGTTAGAAGAGTCTGTTAGGGCCAAGGAGAGTCTTGGCTAGGTTAAGTTTGGCTACGTTATTAAAGATTAGGTTAGTTTATTCGAACTGGGTCACTATGGAAGGATTAGCTTAGGTTAGGGTCACAGATAAATAATGCAAGACTAATCATTTTTGGAAGAGAAAAATCTATCGCCTAGTGGTGCTACGGCTTACAATGGAGTAAGATGCGTCCCTGGATTCAGAAGTGATGCTTTTCTCTGTGGTGGTGCTGGTGGTAATAGTTTTTGTGGTGGTGGTGGTAGTGGTGGTGATGGCCAGGAGACTGACTATGCAGAACAACTTGAGCAAATCCATCTGAAAGCGTGGTTGAGGGGTCAAAGATATTAACCTGATTTCGATTAATCTCCAGAATCTTATAACGTTTTTAAAATATTATCCTCGCCTGACATTCCTTTTCAGCAATCCCTTCTATACGACAGGTGTTTCAGGAGCTCAATAAAGTCGTCTGGAGTTAGCGAGAATAAATACATAAATACAAAAACTCATTGTAGTGATGGAGTCAGCTTTAGTACAGTGACGTAGTTATTATTACTATTTTTTTTTTCTATCGTTAGGCCATTTCATGCACTTTTACTTAGTTTACAGTACACATCTTGTAGTGAAGGGGTTACTGAAGGCTACATTTACCCTTCCCTGTTCGAAAATTTACTCATGCTGAAAAAAATCATATGGATAGTATGAATAAAATAAGAAATGGCGTTATTGGACTGAAGGAACTGATTGTCAAGCTATGGAATTTGAGTGTGAAGTGGTGAAACTTGTAAGTCCTCTTCACCCAAATTTGAAACTCATGAATAAAGTGGCACAAAGGCAGCATTATTGACGATATACGTCAGTACCCTTATTTATACATATTACATATCTAAATTTGGACTCCAAGAAATTTTAATGCCACGAGGCTAGCTAAAAACGTTTTTACTGCTCCACATTAAATCTCATGTTCATTTATAATCTTAAAAAAAAAAAATCTAAATCTACATAAATGAATATATATATATATATATATACATATATATCAAACTTACGACTAGTTTTATGAAGCAGTGGACGAAACAAGATCTAAACTCGTCCTCCCAAAGTCGTGTCACCTTCTTAAAGCACGTTCAGATAAATCACGAGAGGGTCATTTGAATACAAACAACTAGCCAGAAGGAAGAGGAAGAAGCAACCGCCCTTCCCCACCAACAGTTCACGAGGCACTAAACTTTCCCGTCACCCGACCTCACTTTCTTATACTCGAAGAAGGCGCTGAAGAAAACCAGTACGTGATCATTTCCGCCTCATCTTGTATGCTCGGTGACAAAAAACACAATCCTTTGGGTGTGACTAGGTGTATTTTGAATCCAGTTATGGGGGTGTGGCGGTGTGGCTTTCGTTTTCTAATGTGGTGGTGTGTGTGTGTGTGTGTGTGTGTGTGTGTGTGTGAGAGAGAGAGAGAGAGAGAGAGAGAGAGAGAGAGAGAGAGAGAGAGAGAGAGAGAGAGAAAGAGAGAGAGAGAGGGAGGGAGGGCGAGAGAGTCAAAAAGAAAATGCAAGACATATGAGTCAGCTGAACAGCTGGCAGGAAAGAAAAATGAAATGCAGGTCACAGATTTATTTAAAATGGAACTGTAACATCACAGAACTGAAAAATAAATGTTTTAAAGATACTAACTGGTGGTGGGTGGTGGCGACCATCATCCATTCACTTGATGCCATCCTGCCTACATCTTCCTTCACCTTAATCATCCTTTCTCTGTCTTCCCTCTTCTCTTCCTGTATCTCCCATCTTTCCTGTCACTTCTTATTATAGTCAAGAAACTATTTATAGCGCTGCATGCTAACCATATAACCAACCCGTGTTCCCTATGTGTCAACAAGTGGGTTGACGGAGGGGCCCCTCTCCGTAAAACAGCTAAATCAAGGACAAACGGCCACCCATTACGGGATTATGGCGTCTGGCTATAGATACGCAGAAAAACAGTAAAGATGAAATACCGCGTTTTAGAAACTACGCACTAAAAATTTTGAAAGTTTGTCCAGCGTGTATAACGAAAATTCCCTGACGCTACATTGTAAGGTGAAAGTTTGGAACTTGTCACTATCCGCATTCCTTCGTGAATTGTCTGTTTCCTGTTTTTTTTTTTTTTTCCATGCTTCTCAAGTCTCTTTTCACGTACCATCTTCATTAACTCTATTTCTTAGCAATTTACTCTTTCACACAACTCCAAAATAGTTTAATGAACGCCAGGCAGGGGTGAGGTTTCCTACATACGCGGAAATACGCAACATTTCCGGCATGTGTTATGTGTTACGATATTACTCGTTCCCTGAGGTTACCTGTTTCTTTCCGGTAGGTAAGAGTAATTTAAGTTTATTGAACGCAAAAGTGATCTCTTATACAAGTAAGGGCTCTTCACCCACATATAGTGTACACCTAAAATGTGCAGGATATATAAAGCTACATAATACAGTCAGAGATAGAGATAGATAGATAGATGCGGGTGATATATATATATTTCTTCTTGGTTTTACCAGAAAAGTTTATTCAACTTTGATATTTATTAATGCTATAAGTAACCACTCCAGTTCGAAAAGTTTAATCTAAGCTGAAGAAAATCATCAGGAGATAACAAACAAAAAACAAGAAGGAACACTTAGTGAGTGCAACACTTGCAGCCACCAACTAGGTCATTGGCCAGATATTTGACTTTGGCCTGTGGCCCTTTAACATATTACTCTCAAAATCAAATCGTTTCAGCCTTGCCCAACCCTCAACCCTTCCACTAATTTTGTTTCAGATCGGATCAAAACTGTCTGAGCTGATTTTGCAGAGTCACCTTCTCACTTGAGCTTTCCTGTGACTCTGACCTTGACTGATCGATTTCGAAATGGAGTCTTTTCACTCATCTCTGAACTTTAACCTTTTCATCGTTTAGTTCAAATAAGGCTAAGGTGTTTGAGCTTACCTTGCCTTGTGACATTGGCCTTTGACATTTCCCTGTCATTGTCCTTTGTTTGTTATTAATTTCGAATCCATTTATTCTTGCCTTACCTTCAGCCATTCCACAAAAGTTGGTCTAAGTCCGATAAGAATTTATATAGCTGATCTTACCTGTGATCTAGACCTGTGACCTATTGTTCTCCAAAGCAGTGAGTGAGAGCTATTAATGACCCTCTGTCCTTCCACAAAGTTTGGTTAAACTATCAAAACTCTTCGTGTTATTTTAGCTAACTTACACATGGGTCGAAATTTGACCTTGCCCAGTGACCCCGACCTTTGACTGGTTGTCCGCAAAATTGAATCACTTAATTCTTGCCTTACCCTCAACACTTTCCATTAAGTTTCGTTAAAATCGGGTAAAACCTGTTTGAACTTTGTTAATCCCCCGACACACACACACACACACACACACACACACACACACACACACACACACACACACACACACACACACACACACACACACACACACACACACACACGCACGCACGCGCAAAACACCCTCTTTCATCTCGTCAGCGCGAGTGTAATATTAGAAAGGCGTCCCGGAGCTCACTGAGAGAGGAGGAAAAATTTTATAAATAAAGAAAGAAATAAATGAATAAATATACACATTCCCCCCCGCTCTCTCTCTCTCTCTCCCTCTCTCTCTCTCTCTTTCATTAATTCATTTTTCATGATTATGCAGGAATATATATATATATATATATATATATATATATATATATATATATATATATATATATATATATATATATATATATATATATATATATATATATATATGTTTTTAATGAGAGAGAGATGTAATAGTTTACGAAGTAAATTCGGGTTAAGCATCCATTTTCTCTCATTCTTGTACACATCACAAAATAATGTGAGACTGAATTATTTTTCTTACATCTGAGAATCTATATTCAGCTTAGGTAAGATCTCCAACTCACAAAGGGGAATGAAACTATGTCTCCTTTAATTCATTTGTGTCTGAGGGTCTTTGGAGAGTACGGAATTAAGCATTTTCTAAAGCCTAGAAAGAGGGCAACCCCAGGGCTAGGATGTTTAGGTTTCGGAACAATGAGTCGATACCCCCCAGCAAAATCCCACATCCAGGAACCGTGGGAACCGATGGGTTGATATCCTGAGTTGTAGAACAACAAGGATTTTTTGGATTTTTCCTGTCACGAGGCCATTACATTGGGCAATCTTTCCTTACCAGTCTGAAAAGCAGTGCTCTGGTAATGTGCTGTACGTAAGGAACAAGTTGTTTCAAGAGGGTGTACTCAGCAACGGCGTCGAATGTATTTACAGCATTAAAAGTAAAATATGAACAGCAGTAAGCAATATACATACCCTGGCTAAACACACCTGCTTCATTCATCTTAACAAGATTTTTTCCTTTTCTTCAACACTTGAAAATCTGTCCATAGCATTAGCAGATCCTGGTTTGTCTCTGACTGTGATAAAGAATTTTACACAGTGTACATAAACAGTTTGCCTGCTACAATATCTGTTAACACTGACATGCATTTTGATAAATATTTACACTTTCAAATGGGCTTATACTGTCAACATTAAAGTCCTAGAACAGTCGGTGAGGAGACAGCTGGTGACCTCCCACTGCCCGGCAGTCAGTCACAGAGAACAATGAAGTTGTTTCGCACGCCATTCTCTTGCCTTGGAAATAATCCCACTAATTAGGCTGGTATGGGGCAGGTTCATTTTTATTATTAAGCTTTCTCAGGTCTTGTAATATTTTCTGTGCTAGTTAGGAGAGGGAAGGTGACAGTTCTGCTGTATACAATACCTTTTGTAGATCAGCCATTAACGAGGACGTCCTCAAAGGATAATTTTCATATTTATGAGCGTAATATACGAATAAAAGCATTAGGGCTACTGAAAAATACAGAAGTAGTTTATTCTCTTTATCTGTTTATCCATCCACATACCTATTCTGGCTATCTATTTATCTCAGTGTGTGCCTCTTTGATTCTCTCTCTCTCTCTCTCTCTCTCTCTCTCTCTCTCTCTCTCCCATAAAAATCGGCAGCTCATGACCTATCTCAGGCACATAAAAACGAGTACAGAGTCCACAGTAGGCTGAGTATGGGGCAGGGGGGAAAAGGGAGGTTTGGACACTGGGTGTGAACTATGCCACCCCTCAACCCCGCCAGGTGTCATATGAGTGAGGTGTAGCAGTAGGGGTGAGGGTATGTGTTGAGGTGAGGAGGTGATGGGGGGAAAGGAGACGTACTGGGGTGAGTTTGGGGTGAGTTGGAGGTAAGATGGTAAGGAGGTGGGGTGTGGGTGGTATGTGGAGGAAGAGTAAGGTGTCAGGGAGAAGATTTGAAACACTGAGGGGAGGGGTAGGAAATGCTGCGGGTGAGATGGAGATGTGAAAAAGGGATGAGAAGTGGTGTGGTAGCATGGGGAGAGGGAGAGTTGAGGAAGGAGGGGTTGAGGGAGGTTCTGGAAGCTTAGAGTGATAGGGGAGTTGGGAGTTGGGGGTAAGTATGGTGGTGTGGGATGCGGAACAAGAGATGTAGGTTGTGGGAGTAATTAGTGAGGGTTGGGTGACAGGGGTTGAGATGAGGGAGCAAGAGGTTATGTGAAGGGTGTAGTCACAGAAAAACCCACTGTTACGTGTTTTCATTACGTTGTTTATTTCTCAATCACCTGTTGTCGTGACTGTTACATAAGCTTGTCGACGCTACTTTGCTGATGCGTTTGTTGCGTAAAGGTCGGTGCTTTTAGCGGTTCGGTAGTTTTAGTAGCCTAATAATGATCTGTGATGAAGATATTGAAAAATATATCAATTCTGTATGTTCTTTTGTTCTTTTGCCTCAAGAGGTTTCCATAAAAGTGATAGAACAGTCACGTAGCAATAAGAACAATGCAGAAATTCGTCATCGTTCTGAACAGATTAACACTTGCTTTCTCACTGCATTCCTAAGGGCGTGGCTGTGAAGACTTGGGAGCTTTTTTTTCAGAGGAAGTATTCTCAGACTTGTGCTTATGTAAACGTTACCTTCCCCGTAAAGGCAAAAACTTGGCCAGTGAGAATTTCTTGAATCATTGCACTTCAGAAAAGTACATCAAATTAATACCTGCGGTTCAGTGACGTCTTCTTTTTTTTTTTTTTTTTAGAATATTGCTGCTATGTCGAGACGTATAAATTCATCTTAGGAGAGCCCCTAATCTTAGAAGCAAGGAGTTAAATACAGTCTGTATCTAACTCTAGTTCAGAACGCTTCTACTAAGCTGACTGATATTCTCTTGGGGTAACAGTAATAAAATATACAAGACATCATCCCAGTCGTTAGTAGCTGCAACCCCAGGCTCATCTGAACGTGAACCTAATGGACAGCTGGTCACTAAAGCTGCAGTTCATCATCATCCTTGGGAAGAGGGGAGGAGGGGGGCCGAGGAGTAACATTCGAGCATTCGGGCAGATCCTCCGTCCGGTTTATATCTGAGCCACCACGAGAGAGCGTCCATATCCAGCGCCCCATCTTTGTAGTGGTGGGGAGAATCAAGCACTCTTTTTAATCCGGTGCCGCATCTTATATTTTATCCGTGCTATATCCAAAATTATTATTGTATATTCACTTCTGATTAACTCTTCGAACCTGAGATATTATATATAGCTCTCATTAATTTCACCTCCACTAGCGGGCCATTCTAAGCAGAAAATAAATAAGATAAAAACAATGGCGTGGTAACTGAAGAATTATTGGTCTGAAAGGGTTAAAATGACACAGGGAAATGAACCAGTGTCAATGGATATCTTCCTTATTTTTCTTCCATTATCTAATATATTGGACAATTGTTTACTGCCTAAAATCATTACCATCATAATTTTCTTATTTGTTGGTTCTTATTTCGTAATATTTCTTTCCCCATTGTCTTCCTTTTCATGTTGAGTCTTTACTTTTGGTGTCATTACTGTGTTTTTACCATTTCTTTTCAATATGATCAAGAAAAGATATGATTTGAAAATACACAACATATAAGAGTCGGACACATAAAAAAAAAAAAAATAAAAAATAAAGAAAATATACTTGCATAGTGCCCTTGATTTCTTTTCTTTTCTTTTCTTTTTTCTTTCTTTTTTGTGTTTGTCAGTCAAGATGTTGAATCATTTGGGTCATGTTTATTAGGCGTTTACCCCGTTTTACAAAAGATGAACATAGAACGGAAAAACAAATTGATTAAAAAAAAATTCCATACACCAGATTAGAGATATCCCCCGTTCATAAGAGGTATGTAACAGATGGGCATGAACTTCTCCATTAAAAAGATAGATAACGGGAACGCATATCCAATAGGCTGCTGATAAATGCTAAATGATAAAAGATTCAGATAGGCTAAGAAAAACGAAATATCATCAGCCAGACTTATATCAGTGAAGTACAGGTAGTATTTGCAGTTTTCCAGCAGTTACCCAGGGATGCATTGTTCAGGTTCACGAAATCCGGGAGAGAGAGAAAAGGAGGGGAAAAGGGAAAGGAAGAGAGAGAGAGAGAGAGAGAATCATTTCTGAGGCAACAAACAGATCAGATGAAATGGGAAATAGCCAAAACCATCTATTATCCAATCAACACCCCGTCATTTCTTGTTTGTTATTTACTGCCCACTGAAAAGGAGGGTAGTATCCAATATTGCTCAGTCCTTGAACATAAAGAAAGGGACAATTGAAATAAGGAAAAAATAGAGTGGAAATAAACCTATAGTCACTTTTACAAGTATCCACTCAACACAACCAATATTTTATTCTGAAATCCATAGACTATCCAAATTTACAAATTCAGGGAGGAAAAAATACACATACACTTAAAGCAGTATATAGATCACAGGAAATGGCAAAATTCTAAGTTTACAAAGGCTACTAACTACTACATTGTTTTTTTCCATTTCTAACACGTACCGTAACCCAAGGGAAAATGAACCAGTTTTGCGAGAACCTGGGAAAAAAATGATCTTGGTTATTAATGAATGGAACAAATAATAGGAGAAAATATATGATCAGAACTTTTAACAGTTGACGAAATATTACTTTTTTCGTTGTTCTACCGGTCACGTAAGAAAAGGATTATCTAATTTTATACACTGAAGAAAAGTTCGTAAACTAAATCAATCGGGAGGCTCATACACGAAGAACTTTTTTTAATTACCCTTTTTTCTCCCTATCCCCCCCTCGGAAAAAGTTATCCAATTTTGCACACCGCTGGAGAGAAAGATCCGGGTGACACTTGAAGCCCAGCAAATCAGTCCCACGGCCGAGGCATGTGTAGTTGGGCGGGGTTTCCAATACTCGGGGACGCCACTCAGTCAAGCATTACCGACCAATACAAAAAGAGAATTAAAAAAAAAAGGAAAACAGAAAAATAAATAAGAAAGACAACACACAGGCAGACTGAGACAGTGACTGGTGGGCTGATGGTTTGGACAGAAGGAATGTCAGACTGGAACATCTATCTGTCTGTCAATTAGTCTATCTATTTTCAAGAAGAGTATGTGAATATGAATGCATATTCCCATACATACATAAACACATATACACACATATTACATACACATACATACATACATACATAATCTCTCTCTCTCTCTCTCTCTCTCTCTCTCTCTCTGATTATGTGTGTGTGTGTGTGTGTGTGTGTGTGTGTGTGTGTGTGTGTGTGTACATACATACAGAGAGAGAGAGAGAGAGAGAGAGAGAGAGAGAGAGAGATTTAGTTCTCATTATTTTTTTATCCTGCATAAAAGTGAGAATGAATGATAAAAAAAAAAATAATAATTCTATATCCGGCACACCTTCCCCGCCCCAAATACCTGAGTGGCACCAGGCGTTTTACGAGCGTCTATTCCTACTCACACGAAACACATCCGTCACCCCTCCCTCAGCCTCCCCCTCAACCCCTCCCTCAGCCTCCCCCTCAACCCCTCCCTCAGCCTCCCCCTCAACCCCTCCCTCAGCCTCCTCCTCAGCCTCTCCCTCAGCCTCCCACTCAGCCTCCTCACAGAATTTTAGGGCTCACAGACTCTCGACAATTTCCGGGCTTTATTAGTTTATCACAACTCCTCCATGCTTACCTTGATATCACCCCTTCATTGCGTGTGTGTGTGTGTGTGTGTGTGTGTGTGTGTGTGTGTGTGTGTGTATGTGGCGAGGGAGGGAAGGGATGTTACATAATACCTAAAGAAAAGGCTGGTGATCATTATTCATGCTTTCTCTCAGTGGATGCGGAGTCAGCCAATAGATCAGGTGTTCTTAGCCAGGTAAATATATCAGTAAATCTTTGGGAGTTAGTAGACAAAATATCAGAATAATATGACTTGAATTATATTAACAATATGTTCTGTTTCTGGAATCGTATAATTTTGGTGAGAAACGTTGACTTAAGCGACGGCGAATAAAACAATACCCAGTAATAATAATAATAATAATAATAATAATAATAATAATAATAAGGATACTACTACTAATAATAATGATAATGATAATGATGATAAAACTACTACTACTACTACTACTACTACTACTAGTAATAATAATAATAACAATAATAACTGTAGATCTATTAAAAAAGATATCGTAGTCGCCAACATTAGGAAGTGTCGGGTGAATGAGGAATATTGAACATCCATACAGTGAGAGTATGCACAGAGTAATATTTTTAGAGGGCCGGAGTTGTGCGATATTATCAGTGTCTGTATTAGTCACCACTTTCTCCTCCACCTTCCTGTATGAATCAAGTTTCTCTTCCCTCAGGCTGGATAGAGAGAGAGAGAGAGAGACTAAAGGTCATAGTAACCGGGTTTATGAGTGGATTCTCTCTCTCTCTCTCTCTCTCTCTCTCTCTCTCTCTCATATTTTTGACCGTCATTTATGGAACACCTTTAATAATTATACGTGATTAGCCTGCATCCCACATTGCATAGCGCAGTCAGCAACGACATGCAAAAGAATTACATTAATCTATTTAAAATCAATCACACATTTCAATAATTATCGTACAAAAGATGACGGCTTGTCCACACCACCACGCTCTCGATTTTACTAATAAAGTCCTTGGAGAATAAGTATATCCTGCATGTTCACTGGGTCGTAAATATTGTTCATAATATTGAATGGGTTGTTTGCCACATTGTTTTTGTCTCACTGTTTCAAAACATTTTATTGTGGCATTATCTTGTATTCAGGTTTGTGGCATTCCTAATATTCCGTATAATTTGCTTTAACACGTAAATTTATCGGTATTTAGTTAGCCATTCCTATCATTCATTATTAAAACTGCACTGTAACATTTTTAATGTACAGTCTTCTGCAAAATTTTCGTTCCTCCTTCTGACTTTCCCTAACCCATATTATTTGTTTGGGTAAGGTTGCAAATAGTCTCCATAATTTATTTAGGTAGGTAGAGAGATACTTTTAAATTGCTGTTACTTTTGATGACAAACACTAATATGATGTTATGAGCTACTGAGAGAAAGGAAAAGGAACGGAAATTTTGTAGGTACCTGTACACCTCAATGAAAAGAAAAATAAGGTCAGAGTCAGATGTAATGTTAATGTAATAAAAACAAGTTCACTGTTGGATATAATGCTTGTACTTATACAGCTACATGAAGTGAAAATGTGAGGCCAAATGGAATAAATATTTTAGAAGTGGTAAAAATGGAAAACTAACGGCAAGACTAACCCTCTGGCAGCTCTCACTTTCTATGAACTGAATAAAATCGTCCATTGAAAGCTGAAATGTAATAAGGTAGATTTTTTTTTGTTTTAATTTTCTTTGGTGTGTGTGTGTGTGTGTGTGTGTGTGTGTGTGTGTGTGTGTGTGTGTGTGTGTTTCAGAGCCAGGCCAAAAAATGAGATCAGCTTTAACAGTCTGGGGACCTAGGTATACTCGTATCTTGAGCATGATAATAATGTATGAAGTTAGCTGAAACAGAATACAAACTAGAATTTGACGGGGAAAAAAAAAAAAAAAGGCAGCAGACAACTGAAGTGACACTATGGAGCGTACACTGTAAATTGGCATAAAATTACTATCTCTCCATCCAAAATGCTGAACAGTAATGAAGATATTGATAAAATAAGATGATACTAGCCACAAAAAAGTATTAAATGAAAACAAACAGAAAAAGTTGAGTCCGTGTATTGAATTACGCCATCATTTTTATAGTAATGAGTAAGAACAGCAGCAGCAAAAGCAACAACAACAAAGTCTTGTCTTTGAAAATATTAATAGTGACAAGGCTGAAGAAAGTGGGAAATGCTGTGTGATAAAGGAGTGTAATTTGTAAAAAACCTGAGATTATGAAAAGTGTAATGCAAGAAAAAGGAAATATTTTGCAAAGTCTGCGTGAGAAACGTAACAGAAAATGGGAAGCTTGTATGCACGCACACACACACACACACACACACACACACACACACACACACACACACACACACACACACACACACACAGGCGCGCGCGCACAGCACATTAACTCGTTTTCTCTCTCTCTCTCTCTCTCTCTCTCTCTCTCTCCAGCATTGGATGCCTTACCTGACAAACATAACACAAACTCTACAAACTTACCTCGCACTGCAAACAAATTGGAGAAATAAAACAAAAACCAAAGCACATTTTTTTCCCAGTCATTAGAGAGAGAGAGAGAGAGAGAGAGAGAGAGAGAGAAAGAAAGAAAGAAAGAAACACTAAATATCTATAGCAGAGTCAGCCGGAGACAACTACTGTAACTAAAGAAAATGGGAGACAAGAACAGCAGAGATTAAGAATTGAGATGAGTACAGCAAACATCACAAATATTGTAACTAAAAGCAACAAAAGAAAATAATATAGTATCTTGGGTCATGTAAGGAGACCATGGAAGATTTGGGGGGGAAAAATGCAGCAAAAAGAAGACGAAAAGATCGGCAGGAAAGTAGAGCCCATTACCTTAACAACCAAGACTGGGAAAATAATCTTGAGTCAGCATGAGAAGCAACTGGGAAAAAGTAGATTAGATATTTTAAGAGGTAGAAGGTAGATAGGGTGGCTACGTAAAGGGAGACATTCAGTACAAATAATTAAGATTATAAAGAATTAGAGTTTCCGAAAAATCTAGGGAGACCGAAAAAACAACAAAGGAAAGTATAATAAGCAGAGAAGTGGACGCGTAGACACGAAGCAGTAACTAAACAGATAAAATATACGATAAAAAATAGAAAGAATAAGAACAGAATTTAAGAAAAAACAAAAGCAATATAAGTGCAAGCAAGAAGATAAGGCAAATAAGTAAGCATAAATACATTTAAAGTAAAGAAGTATATAGAAGTTAAAGTAAATAGTGGTAGAAATAAAAAAAAGGTAGACGCTTAAAGGTAGACACGTAAGAGTAGAAATGCAAAATGTATGACCAAGAACAGAAAGACCAACAGCAGAACCAGCAACAATCCCGCCGCTGCCGAAGACACAATGGGACGAGAAGGTACAGCATAGCATCAGCTGAAGAAATGGGACGATTGAATTGAACGAAATCAGGCCATCCAGAAAAAAAGAAAACTAAAAACATCAATAAAAACCCCCTGACACACCCAAACACCTATTAAAAAAAAAAAAAAAAAAAAAAAGCCAAAGTAATATAAATAGCTAAAAAAAAAGTTTTAAAATTTTGCCAACAACTTGAGGAAAAATCTTTTGTGTGCGGGGTCGAAATTTGGGAGACAATGGCCTTTCTTGAGGGTCAGACGTGGGTGGTTGGGCGTGACGTATATAAGAGCCAGGGTGCCAGTGGGAGCCAGGCAGTCGGTATTACAGCTTCTTGGCACTCACGGCAACAAATCTGTGAAATATGGTAAGAAAATACTCCTGCAGTTAACTATCGTTGACATTACTGTTCTAGTGCTTTGCGAGGGAGGGTAAGGAAATAGTTTTGCATTTAATTTACATAAAAGTATTACTTTAATTACTAATGGAATGGAAACTATGGGATATAATGTTAAAGGCAGTTTCATACCGCACTTCTTTTCTGTTGTCATCCTGTATTATTCTTTAAAAGCGGTATCAGTCGGTCTTGGTACTTGGTACTGCTCCCTACAACGCTTATGGAACCAAAGCCATTCACCGTAGTCCAAAACACAGAGGCTGCTTTATCGACCTGCTCTATAGACCATCACCTTTTCTCTTCCTGAAGCTTTATCACAGCAACTAAAATTAGGGATTTGGATGGTGTCTTCAGCGGGAACATTGAACAGTATATATTGGCATCAGTTTATGAGATTTCTTTTAAAAAATCAAACGTTAATCTGTATTCATGGCTAGTAATTCATTAACATATTTAGGAGATGATGTGAGCTTTATTTGTCCTACCCAAGTGTGTGTGTGTGTGTGTGTGTGTGTGTGTGTGTTTTGTCCATAAGTTCACAAATTTTTTTATTTTCCTTCTTCCTCAGAAATTCTCACTCCTTCTCGTGGCCATGGCTGCTATGGTGGCCGTCACAGTGGCGTCCCCCGGTGGCTACGGTCATGGCGGCTATGGCGGCGGTCACATCAGCTTCTACATCAGCGGCGGCAAGTACGGTCACGGCGTCAGGAACGGCGGTCACGGTCATACTGGCGGCTACGGTCACGGCGGGTATGGTCACGGCGGCTATGGTCATGGCGGGTACGGTCATGGTGGCTACGGTCATGGTGGCGGCGGCTTCCATGTTGCCTTCCACGGTCCATACGGTCACGGTCATGGCGGCTACGGTCACGGACATGGTGGCTATGGTTACGGACATGGCGGCTACGGTCACGGACATGGTGGCTATGGTTACGGACATGGCGGCTACGGTCACGGACATGGTGGCTATGGATATGGACACCACTAGAAATCAAACCACAATCAAAATTCCTCACATTAACCCCTTCATCCAGAGAACGTAACAATCTATATATATATATATATATATATATATATATATATATATATATATATATATATATATATATATTTATTTATTTATTTATTTATTTGCTATTATTCTTACTACTTCCAGACGACTATATATATAAATTCAGGAAACATATTTTACTGAATGGGTTAATGAAGATTGCATTTAACCCCTTCAGTTAAAACAACCTTTCCTAAGCTGAAAACATCTGAAAATCGCAAGCAGAAAAAAAAGAAAATAGATAAAGCAAAAAGATAAAGACAGAAATAAAGATATATAAACTAAAGAATAAATAAATAAACAAAATGAAAATAAATGAGTTAGCTGAATGAAGGGATTAACGAACTACTAGGCAGCTATAACTCCTAAGAAAAGCTAGCTATGAAAAACAAAAGAAATCCTAATTATTTTCATATATAAGGCAAAAGAGGGACACTGTGCTACTCAATGAATAAAAAAAAAAATCGAAATATTATTGGATTTTTTATTATTCACTTAAATATTTTGTATAGTCTGTAAGGAGTATGGTAGAGAGGGAGAGCAAGGAGTTAAGAAGTGAAGAAGGAGGCAAAGAGAAAGAGAAGGGAGCTTAAGTAGTAGAAAGAGAGAGATGAGGACAAGAAAGAGAGAGAGTGTAAAAGTTAGAGGGAGGGAGGATGGCAAATGAGATAAGAAAGAAAAGGAGGGGGATAGTGAAATAACCGAGAGAGAGAGAGAGAGAGAGAGAGAGAGAGAGAGAGAGAGAGAGAGAATATTTAGAGTGTGAGAAGGAGATAAAGAGGGCTGGTGGGGGATGCGAGTGAGAGAGAGACACAGGAAATATGAGTAAGTGAGAAAGCAGCACATGATATGCCATTGACCCGGGTAACAATGAGCTCAATGAACCTTTATAGACGATCAGGAAGTAAAACCAAAAGCAGCCAAAGTATTATAAAACGTTATCTGTCAAGCAGAAACTCACCAGTCACTAAAAAATACAAAAAATCTCGGAATACTCTCACTTGTATTATGTTGCAGGTGAATAGAATGAAATATCGTGTCAATGTCTAGGTTCCGCTCAGGTATTTGGAACATATAAAGCAATAATTGGTTCTTGATTATTAGAAACAGACACTTAATACAAGACTGCATAGAGAGAGAGAGGGAGAGAAAGAATGATTGATAGATAGATAGATAGATAGACAGACAGATGTTTATATATATGTAAATATATATATACTGTATAGATAGATAGATAGATAGATAGATAGATAGATAGATAGAGAGAGAGAGAGAGAGAGAGAGAGAGAGAGAGGGAGAGAAAGAGAATGATAGATAGATAGATAGACAGATGTATATATATATATGTAAATATATATATACTGTATAGATAGATAGATAGAAACAGAGAGAGAGAGAGAGAGAGAGAGAGAGAGAGAAAGAGATGCTTACAGATTAACACACAGACTGATGAAAACGGATAGTTGCATTGCTGAAGACAAATTCTCTTAACCTATTCTTATGGATGAAAGAACATTACTCAAGAAATATATATACAAAATTAGTGATGGTAACAGCTACATTTTGTCTTTTTATATTTATTAGTATGTTCCATTGCTTCATCAACTGGCTAAACAAAAAAAAACAAAAAAAGAAAGAAAAAAAAAAGAAAAGGAAAGAAAAAGAAAGCGCACACCACCAATTTCCATGAATGAAATTGTAGTGCTCACGAATGTCAAGGCAACGTAAACAAACTTCCTGCGATATGTTACGTCATTCATATTATATCAGTTTCGACCTGGAAATGAACTCGTGCGTCTATTGCCGATCCAGAGAAAAGAACGCGAGATAAAATGTCGTAGTTACCAAACCATGGAGCATTACAACAACATATTTCAGGGATTTTTAGTGCTGAGGAAATGTTAACGTTTGCTCGAAAAATCTTACGGTATTTGCACAACTGATAATTAAAGATATATTTTTGTCAGTATTACGTTCATTGGCAGCCTCATAAAGTTGTAGGAGAGTGTAAAATAGACCTGAGTGTGTGTGTGTGTGTGTGTGTGTGAAAACAATAGTTTTCATGAGCCCATAGTCGGACTGAATAGGCCTACCTTTATCTAATCCTTAATTCCAGTTCGAAAAGTTTCTTCTGTGATGAATAAAATTGTCTGGTAGTAGGAAAAAGCATTAAAAAAAATTGTCATCGTACCGAAAGGGTTGTTTCAGTCAATAAATTTCTTAGCAGAACATATGAGTTATATTATTATACCTAATAATTAAGTACACTAATGATTCAGTCACATTTATTACCAATTATTAATTGCTGGTATCACAAATCTACGTCTCATTACATAAAAGATGGTATATTGCAACGTTTTATAGTTACTGCCCAAACTCCTTGGCTTTCAAAACCTAAGAAAAATTTTCAATGAAGATATTTTCAACATTAGAAAAAAAAAACAATGTCAATAAGCAACTACAGTGACAAATAAAAATATAAATAGAAATAATGTAATGATCATAATGTCACTGTAGTCCACTTTTTCCCTGTTCTCAATGAGAGACCCACAGCAAGGTTCATTTATGTCTCTGTAGACTAACTGGAAAATGGAAGTCAGCGTTAGGTACACCTGCCCACATTCCAGTTTTATTTATAGCTGGAGAGGTCATGGCCAGGGGTTCACACTGAAGACCTGTATTGCAGTGTCCAGGTGGTGGTTAGCAATGATGGAAATGCCTTTACTATTAATAAAACCACCAAATATCCATCAACAGGTTGGCACAAACTACGTTCCGCATTTCTAGCTGACTCCTGAGAATTCGTAACACCTCTTCCTTAACGATTTACTTTGCACATAACATCTTTTTACCCTATTGTACTTTACAAAGGCAAACTGTGTCGATACAAGAAAAATATGAATAACACTGAAGAGATCATATCGTAACAAGCATAATAAATAGCTGTGAAATAGACACTACAAAAACTCCAGAGCCAACTTAGAATACGACCCTGTGACTTACGGCCTTGGATCCTTGCCCCTTCGTACACCTTAGGAGGAACGAGGCCATGCCACAAATGTCCCCCTGTAGGGTCACCGCATCCCTAAGGGTCTTCAAACAGGGGAAAATTCCGCCCCGTTCCCCGCAGCTCCTTTATTTATCATTAAAGTGACGGAGGGAATGAACTGGTTGACGGCAAAGTAAAAGTAGCGTAAACATATATTTGCTTATTGGTTGTACCGAACTTTTTTTGTTTAATAGTACATTATTAACCCGATCCGATGTTTAGTAGTCGTAGTAGTAGTTGTTGTTGCTGTACTAGTAGTAGTAGTAATAGTAGTAGTGGTGGCAATAGTAGTAGTAGTAGTAGTAGTAGTAGTAGTAACAGTAGTAGTAGTAGCAGTAGTAGTAGTAGCAGTAGTAGTAACAGTAGTAGTAGTGGTAGTAGTAGTAGTAGTAATAATAATAATAATAATAATAATAATAATAATAATAATAATAATAGTAGTAGTAGTAGTAGTAGTAGTAGTAAAGTAAAGTATAAACGAGACGTGAATCAACCCCTCAGCATCAAGAAACCAAAGTCCTCAAAGTCAAGGATCACCTAGAAATGAGAGGCACCCAGATTCTCGCTGCAGCCTCCACAAACCCACAACATCCACTACACTGCATGGCAACACATCCACATACACCAAGGAACATCAGTACAACACCCAGCACACGATATCGTTCACAAATACTGTCATCTCTCCGCCCTCGCCCGCCTCAGGCCAGGCATATCCATATTCAAATCACTCGCCGCTCCATTCAGTCACTTAAAGACAAGACATAGCTGCATGCACGGCATCCTGATATCCACCCCTCCGAATCCTATCTCCCTCGTGAGGACAGGGTCCACCTAGCCAGGCTGAGATGTGGGCACCATCCAGCCCTCTTAGTTACCAGAAGAGGCTGGATGACTCCGTGCTGATGCATGTCCAGAATGCAACACAGCACCCCATACTATTAAGCACATTATGGAAGACTGCATTGCACACAATCGCCTGCGCCAACAATACAACACACTCCTAGAGCTGGGGAAAGCCTAGTCTCGGCCGTGGCCTTCCTAGAGGACTCTGGGCTGTTCGGCCAGACTGCCTAGGGAACTACTAATACTACTACTACTACTACTTCACCTCAACTTGCTTCATAATCAGCACAAGTCAGCGTTTCCTCTGGTCGACACTTAAACAGCCTTCAAGCTTAACCTTTGTCGCCTCAGCACTCAGCACTTAAGCCTCACCACTGTGCTGAGTGGGTGGGGCGAGGCTGGCAAGGTTATGCGAGAAAGTTTTGAAAATGGTAAAAATAATATGCATGAGTAGTTTCTACCTTGATCTCAAGCCTGTGTTAAGAATGGAAGAATTACTCACACACGGAAATATTCTACCTTCTCACTAAGCAACATTTTCACATTCGTGCATTGCAAAGGTACAGCTGGCATCATAAGTCCTGTCGCCTCTCCTAACCAACTTTCCATGGACCTAAAAAATCAGTGTGGTGGATCTGCAACAAACGACTCTTATGACACTGATCCAAGGCCAAATAAAGTCATCATTGTTAGTTGCTGAGGATTCATCACACCAATTTTCAAAGTGCATGGAGAGAAAAGCAGGCAAGGCGACATGATTTATGACGTCGTCTGTTCATTTCCGTATGTGGGTACTGTACAATAACTCTTTCCGTGAGTAGTTTGTGGACATGTTAAGACCGTGTAAGAAAAAATGAAAAATGCATATGAGACAACAGAAAATGTGGACGGGGGTACGGCAAAACTGTAAAAATAACATAAAACAAAACAAGTTGTACTGTGTGGGCTGAGAAACATAAATAAAGTAAAAATAAATATAAATCAGGACTGGATAATTGTGAAAGATAAGTAGCCTGAATGCGAAAAGTTTATTAGAAAAGACTGAAGAATAAGGACGACTAAGAGCGTTTAAAGAAACGATTGAATGAATGCTAGAGATAAAAGGAAAGAATGTGAGAGAGTATGGAAATGACAGAGAGAGAGAGAGAGAGAGAGACAGAGAGAGAGAGAGAGAGAGAGAGAGAGAGAGAACGGAAAGTATGTTTAGGAAAAAATAGAGAAATTAGGAGATCAAGTATAAGCGAAGGCTGCCTGAAATAGTAGTTATTTACGTTTGAAATCATGAGAGAACGTACAAAGACACAAGTATCTTCCCAGAGTTTGACGAATACATAACGGAAAAATCGAACCATCTGAAACACGCATTGGCACAGAAAGGGTTTTCACTGTATTTCGCCACTTGTAAATTTTCTTCACACGGAACTGGGAAGATAATTGTGTCTGATTTACAAGAAACGGTGGAGTGTTTTGTGATAGACAGCAAGGAAACGAAGGCTCTGAGATGTGAAATAGATATTTTCATATTTAGATTCATTATTTTTCCTTCAGTACAAATCCCCACACAATCTGGGGAACAATGTCGTTGAAGACCAAGCACGAATGGAAAAATACAAAAAAACTAAACATAATTGTCAGGTACAGGGTATAATAGTTGACACAGTAGAACAGTGATACGAAGGTAGACGATTTCACATGCTGAACATGTAAACTTATGTGAGGTAGGTTCACCCAAAAAAGAAAAAGAGAACTATAATAGGAAGGATGACTGGAAAGAAATATATATATATATATATATATATATATATATATATATATATATATATATATATATATATATATATATATATATATATATATATAAACTGAAAGAAAATGGAGACGCTGTGTGAGAGAATGGTGCGCTTGAGGGGAAACTTAGTCTATAAAAATTTGGACGAAAATACGAACGACTGGTAAAGGAAAATGAGGACATGAGAGAAGATCTGATAATGTGGTAAAGTCAGAGACGGGTGAAATGGTCGATCGGAAGGTCTCATGAAGCTGATATTAATCCCTTCAGCGTGAGAGTTTATTATTATTATTATTATTATTATTATTATTATTAGAGTCTTTCTCGAGATTGTCAGGTAATTAAATGCTCAAGAGATTTAAACTGGAGGGTTAGACAAAACTCTTACTGATCTTATTACTACGTGTGATCTCCCAGAAACTGAAGATAACTGTTGTGAGGAAGCGGATTATGTTATCGAGAGGAGTGTACTGATGAGGAGGGATGTTTAAATGGGGAGTCTCTGTTAATTGGTTGCATTACGGTTGTGAGACAGGTGTTTGAGTCTCTGTTAGATGGTTGTGAGACGGATGTGTGAGTCTCTTAGATGGTTAGATGTTAGGCAGGTGTGAGTCTCTGTTAGATGGTTAGATGTGAGGCAGGTGTGAGTCTCTGTTAGATGGTTAGATGTGAGGCAGGTGTGAGTCTCTGTTAGATAGTTTGATGATGGTTGTGAGGCAGGTGTGAGTCTGTTAGGTGGTTGTGTGGCAGGAGAGTCTCTGCTAGGTAGTTAGAGAAGGGTAGTTAGGCAGGTCTGTGAATCTCTGTTAGATGGTTGTGCAATGGTTGTGAGGTAGGTGTGTGGGTCTCCGTTAGATGGCTGTGTAATAGTTTTGGCGCAGTTATGTGTCTCCTTAGATGGTTGTGTGAATCTCTGTTAGATGGTTGTGACTGTTATAGGATGGTTACATGACTGGTTAACCCGTTCCTGATCGCTTCTTCATTCATATTTTACTCCAACTACCCCTAGACTATATTCTGAAACTGGGAGTGAGTTATTGGACCCTGAGAGTTTCAATATTGGCACCATTAACTCTCTCATAACCGGAACACCTCAATTATTGTACACCGCTACCCCTAGGCGATTTAATTAACCCTTGGGTTATTATAGAAGCCTAAGAGTATTAATATCAGAACTGAAATTTATTAACTAAAAAAAATAAATAAAAAAACAAATGTTTGTGGAAGTCTGTTGCATGATTTCTGAAGTGAGTTTAAAAACAGGTGAGAAAATATAAAAGTTAAAAGTGCATTTGAAAAACGATTTGAAAGGAATATGAATTACAAGACGCGTAGTGACAGGGAAGTTGTGAAATTATTTTGAAATGCGGCCACTCACTAAAAATTCCAAAATAATTAATCGACTGAATTGGCCATGAGATTAGCAAGGTCTCCCCTTAAAAAAAAAAAAAAAAAAAAATCTGGTGGCACTAAGAATGAATCACGACTATACTCTCTTCACATTTACCTGGTCTAAAATTACCATCTCTCCACCATGAATCCTGAGCTGTAACAAGAAATCACCACTACAACATGATGCTGGTCACGAAGTGCTATGGAATGGAGGTAGAGATGTAGCATTAAATTTTGCCATTAAACTACCAAAAATAAGATGCAGAAGGACGAAAAACTCCTCCAATTAACCCCGAATGAAATATTATCTTGGAGGATTATACCTATTCCCTCTAAATAACAAATATCGTTCTTAATCCATATAAAATGGTCTTGTGGTGGCCTTAATATAGATTTTGGACATCGCAGTGAAGAGGTTAAAGGGGTTCACTCTACTGACGACAATCACCTGTCTAACGTTTTAGGAACGGAGGGAAAATCGAGAGAGAGAGAGAGAGAGAGAGAGAGAGAGAGAGAGAGAGAGAGAGAGAGAGAGAGAGAAGTGTGAAAGTTAATTAACTCTCACCTCCTTCTTCGTTAATTACACCTTAAGGTAAGCGAGAGAGAAGCTAAAAAATTAATTGGTCTGAGAATGCTAATGTGATTCAAGATGATGAGCAATTAATAGTGATATGCAGAGATTACTGTTTATCGTGCTGCCTGTTGATACCGTAATGGAACTTTGGAAATGATTAAGTGTTGGTGAGATCTGTGAGCGGCGAAGTCTCAAAGTGAAGGCAGACATAAAATGTAATGGTTTTAAAAGGAGAAAATAATGCAGTAAATAATGTACAACTCAGCAGAAAAGAAACTGAAGTGGTGAAAAAATCACTTGTTTTGGAGTTCACACACACACACACACACACACACACACACACACACACACACACACACACACAAACCCTTTTACCTTGACCATGGACCGGGCGCCCAGACGCACAAACACTTACGAAACGATATGTCAAGGAGCCGAGAACGAATTGTATGGATCTGTGACTTACTTCACATTGCACTCTCTTGACAACTCTTCCTATTTTCCTTCTCTCCTCCATCATGTTTTTTCTTCAGTTCGTTCTGTTGTTAGGATCAGAGATTCTTAATTTCTTCTAACTAAGAGCCATATACTTAAAATGAGGAAGCTTCTGCGAAGCATAACATGTGACATAAATATTATTTACTTCCATATTATATCCAGGTTACTGTGGATAATGATGAGATTAATTAACGATAATACGTCGTGCGTTCAATAATCAACCCTTAATATATGGCTGACCTAAAAATATGAAATAGCAACTTAACATGCGATTATGTTTTCGTGGGTATACATTCTCCTACGTTGATGTTCAGCTTGTGATAAAACATACAGAACAGATTATTGTTGGATGATATTGTATAACAGTAACAAGAAAAAAAGGTAACCGGTAATAATAATGATGAGGTTAATGGAGGTCGTGTCGAAGACCCTGACCATGAAAACTTCTGAGAACAACACCAAAATGAAGAAAGGGTTGGCTGGGTGGAGAGAGTGGACAGTAAGAGACTGACTAGGAACATTTATGTGAATGAGGGGGAGGGGGAAGAGTGAGGATGGACCGAGGACAATATGGTAGGATGGGGCTGAAAGGTATGTGAGTGAGAGCGATGTTGGAGAGAAGGCAGCCTGATAACAGAGAACAGAGTGAACCGGAGGCAGTTCGTTTGCAGCCATCCTTCTTGGAATTAAAGGTATCTGGCTATATACAGACAAGTAGTAATATTGAGAGAATGCAGGAGATAATTTTGTGTCTAATCCTTTTCCTCAAAAATAAAAAAAAAATGCTGAAGAGCTTAATGTAGACTGTGTTTAACGACTTTATTACGATGGGGGTCTTAAGGTGACCAAAAAAAAAAAAAAAAAAATGGATTCCTTAAGAGTCTGGAGTTTATATTAGCACGTAACACTGTTAACTTAGCACTGTTACAACCACTACGTCTCTCTCTCTCTCTCTCTCTCTCTCTCTCTCTCTCTCACACACACACACACACACACACACACACACACACATTAAGCAGGTCCAATCATAAGGCTAATAATATGAATATGTATAATTACAACACTAGCTTCACCAAATACACACAGATTCATCAGCATTAAACCAGCCTAACCCTCTGGACAACAACATACGGAGTTATAACAAATACTTCACCGTTAAACACATATATCCCTCAAATACACATATACCTCACTGTGATGACATTTTTTTTTCCCCCTTCCTTGGCAAATATAGACAATTTAATTTGTTTTGAAGAGATTTTTTTCGACCTGGGAAAGTTAGATATTGTCTTTATGCACCCCTTTACCATAAGAGAATTCTCAGTAACTACAAAGGCATCCGGAAATAACAATAACATCAAACTCATAATCGGACTGAAGGGATTTAGACCTCATATGGGTAGGTAAATGACAAAATGACAAATTGAAAGCACAGTGACAATTTCTTCACCAGCATACACACAAATCCTTCACAGCGGTCAGAGAATCACCGCAAAATGCCCACACTAGAACAGTTTATCCATTCTTCTCGTTGGGTAAGGCAGCTTCCTGACACCTCTTCCTTAGCGATTTATTTTTGGATATGACTGATTAATAGCCTTTTGAACGCTATTTATGCAGAGTGAGGGGATAGCTCAAATGGATCTGGGAAGACGCTTGAGCAAATTTTTTAACGATCTGCCAAGACGAAGAATCGCTTTTTTATACATTTAATTTGCTTCAACCCAGCATGTCTTCGAGAGAACTCAATTCGTAGGGTCAAGAAACATCTGTTTCGTCGACAGTAAGAGTCATAATAATAATAATTGTCAGTGTTAAAGACAGATGTTTTAAAAAAGCAAAGTTGTAACGTAGAAATGTACGATGTTACTCCAGCCTTTTCAGTTAGATGACGCTTTTTGAATTTAATCCTGCTGCTGCCAGACGATTTTATTCAGCTCAGGAGAGAAACCCATCGCTCTGAATGGGTCAGTGGAAACTGTTTACAACCACCCATTTTTACACCGAATAAAATCGTCTTGC
The DNA here is from genome assembly GCF_032717465.1 of Coenobita brevimanus. NCBI lineage: Eukaryota > Metazoa > Arthropoda > Malacostraca > Decapoda > Coenobitidae > Coenobita > Coenobita brevimanus. The sequence continues at coordinate 43,601,906 of NC_137003.1, read as the reverse complement.
AGGAGTATGAATAAAATCTAAAAACTTAAAAAGGCGTCCTCGGGCTGAAATTCTAAGAATAATGATGTTTAAAAAAAAGTAGGTCATCGCCTAGACTTATATATATATACCGTTTTCAAAAAAAGAAATATATTTGGTGGGTCTCTTATCTCGTTCAAAATTTTGGCGAGGTTTCTTCCCATTCTCATTGGTCGCGGACAACAACCAGTACTGATCCTGTCCCGCGCGTATGAAAACAAAAAAACAAAAAAATTATCACTCTATAGAGCTTTGAATAGTTCCAAATATATTTTGAATAAACATGGGATTTTTGTCACAAATCTGGTTTTCTTTATCCCTCACCCTCCCTTCTTAATTCTCTGTACTAGTAGCCTTTCAATCTAGTGGCTTTTTTTTCAAGTTACTCTTGTCATGTCCAGACGATTTTTCTGATCACTTTTTCGACTTGAAGAGGTGAGATACAGCCTCCAGCAACCCCCTCACTGCTAAACCTCACTCTGTAGTTAAGCAAAGTCGTCTGGAGGAAGCAAGGATAAAATGCTTATATGGGTCAACATACTGAGAGAGTGTTAAAAAAAAAAAAAAAAAAAAAAAAAAAAAATGTGGTTTGAAATGAAGGGAAAAAAATACAACAGTATATAATCTAATCAAATAATGAAAACAATGATGAATGGCTAAAAGAAAAAATCCAGACAACCAATACACAAAAAGACTTAGGAAGAAAACACTTAGGACATATTTAGACTGGAAATTAAAAAAAAATAATAATAATACATCTAATCAGGGAAGGAAGACATGAAGAATGAAACAAAATCTGGCTTCAAAACTCAAGAATTTAAGGGCTGCAGTATCAGACCTGAGATTACGAAGGAAAAAAAAAAGGAATCCAATCACATTACATAATTATCGAAGTACATGATGAGAAACAAAAGAAGTCTGATCTTCCTACATCAATACTGAATGTGAAACTGTAAAATGGAATGCAGGTCCAACCATATCATTTCGCATCCTCCCAAGTGTTTGAAAACTGACTAAAAAAGAAAAGAAAAAGAAATGCTGGTAGAGTTGGCTTAAGGATTTGTCATAATAATAATAATAATAATAATAATAATAATAATAATCATAATCATCCTCATCAAAAGGAAAAAAAATATTCGAAGAGTTGGTTGAAGGAGTTACGTCATCATCATCATCATCATTACTGATTTGCAAATTACTAGAAAAAAATGTGCTACCTGGCCACTAAATCTATGATAGTGACTATATGATTACATTATACATGACACACACACACACACACACACACTTCAGGAGGTTAACACGGATCCACTCTTGGCCATTATGAAGCTCCGATTGCTGATAATACTAAGGAGTGAATTATGTGAAGGACTCTCTCTCTCTCTCTCTCTCTCTCTCTCTCTCTGTATGTGGATGATCAGCGCGTCCATTATCCACGGATCTGTCCTCATCCATCCATCCATCCATTAGTGTCAAGGCATCATCATATCGGATCCATCTATCTCATTACGTGGAGGTGGATAAGGGTGGGGTAGGGGTGGAGTGAAGCTGAAGAGTACGAAGTGGACAGGCGTGAGGGGTGGTTGATGTGGATGGATGTTGGGGTTGATGGAAGTGACGGGGGTGGATGAATGGGTGAGTTGAGTGGGGGATGGACAGCGGGTGTGGTGAAGTGGGACTGAAAGGGATAGTGGATGATACTTGGACACCCCGTAAGTCTCTGTCTGTCTGTCTGTCTGTCTGTCTCTGTCTCTCTCTCTCTCTTCACTGCAACACCCTCACGTCATCTCTTGCCCTCCCTATCACACACTCATAAAGACAACCACTTTCACTCACTCACACTCTCTCTCTCTCTCTCTCTCTCTCTCTCTCTCCACCACCCCTACGATAAGGCAATATGAGAGATGGCCATTCGCCGCCACGTGGACGGTGACAGATGAAAGTGATAGAAATATGGAGATGGTGAGAGTGATTATGATGATTAGCCCACACCTTCCTTCCGCAGCCCTAGGAAATGATGATGATGATGATGATGGAAAAGGTGATAAATGTGATGATGATGATGATGATGATGGAAAAGGTGATAAATGTGATGATGATGATGATGATGATGATGATGATGATGATGGAGGAGGTGATAAATGTGATGACGATGATGATGATGATGATGGAACAAGTGATAAATGTGATGATGATAATGATGATGGAACAAGTGATAAATGTGATGATGATAATGATGATGGTGATGATGATGATGAAGAGGTGATAAATGTGATGACGAAAATGATGATGGTGATGATGATGATGATTATGATGGAGGTGGTAATAAATGTGATGATGATGATGATGATGATGATGATGGAAGAAGTGATAAATGTGATGATGATAATGATGATGATGATGATGATGATGGAAGAAGTGATAAATGTGATGATGATGATGATGATGATGATGATGATGACGATGGAAGAAGTGATAAATGTGATGATGATAATGATGATGATGATGATGATATGATAATGATGATTATGATGAAGAGGTGATCAATGTGATGATGAGGATGGTTATGATGATGATGATTACGATGAAGGTGGTGATAAATGTGGTGATAATGATGATGATGATGATGATGATGATGGAGGTGATAAAAATAATGATGATGATGATGATGATGATGATGATGGTCACTACTCAAATCGACCCTCCAATCTGAGTGACTGCGGTAAATTTCGGTGTTTTACGAAAGCGCGGAACCGCATATAATAATAAACACGTCTTATAAAAAGTGTACAGTGTTGGCCAGGCAGTGTGGCAGCAACAAGGTACTGGTCTCAGTGAAATGGTGTCAAAAAATGGTGGCAGTGCTTGCAGAAGAGGGCAAGATCGAGCACCTTCACTGACCACATTAAGTACACTGTTGGCAGAATGGAAGCAACAAGGTAGTGGTCTCAATATAGTGGTGTCAGAAAGGTTGGCAGTGTTGTCAGAAGTGGGCAAGCACCACCACCCCCATTACCCAGCGTGAGTGTGCTGGTTGGCAGGATTGGTTTAGAAAGTCACACACACAGGGGATGAGTACACCTTTTATTTTTTTTCCCTTGTATGCCTTTTTTTCCCCTGCATGTCATTTTTCCCCATGAGACATTTTTACTTCATTTCTCCCTTTGTAAGCCTTATTTCCCCTGCATGTCATTTTTCCCTATAAGACATTTTTACTTCATTTCCTCCCTTACAAGCCTTATTTCCCTGCAGGCCATTTTTCCCCATGAGACATTTTACTTCATTTCCTCCTTTGTAAGTCTTTTTTCCCCTGCAATGCATTTTTCCCAGTAATACTTTTAACATAATTTTTCCCATTGTAAAACGCTCCCAGGAACACGAGGTCTATGTTATTATCATTATTATTATTATTATTATTATTATTATTATTATTATTATTATTATCACAATCCTCCTCATCATCATCATCATTATCCTAACCTTACACAAAAATTAAAACATCACCAATAATTCTAGCACTGAGAGAGAGTTCAAAACAGCCAAGAGCATCATCTACACCGAGAGAGTACCGCAAAACACAAAGACGAGTAATAAGAAAAAAATATAAGAGATAAGAGGAGGCGAGGTGAGAGATAGGCCGGCAGATAGCGAGACAGAGACGGATCGAGTGGAGAGATATTGGTAGGCGAAAAAAAAAATATATATATGAACACATTATTTTGTGTGTGTGTGTGTGTGTGTGTGTGTGTGTGTGTGTGTGTGTGTGTGTGTGTGTGTGTGTGTGTGTGTGTGTGTGTGTGTGTGTTCTTACCTAATTGCCTAATTGCATCTTTACAGGAATGAGTCAAGCTCGTACTGTCCCGTGTCTTAAACCATATTTATCGTACATATCCTTAAATTTGTGAATTGTTTTGGCACACACTATTTCATTCGGTAGTGCATTCCATTGATCAACTGCTCTGTTTGGGAAACTGAATTTCCTTACGTCTTTATCACCTCTCTTCTTATGCAGTTTTTTGCAGTGTCCTCTTGCTGATGCTTCTCCATATGTTAAGTAATCATTTATGTCTATTTTCTCCTTCCCTGATATGCACTTATATAGCATTATCATGTCACCTCTTTTCCTTCGCTCCTGTAGTGTTGGTAGATTCAGTTTATTTAGTCTTTCTTCGTAGCTTAGGTCCTTTAAGCTTGGTATCCATCTTGTAGCGGCCCTTTGAACTTTTTCAATCTTGTCTATGTGCTTTTTGAGATGAGGACTCCAGACTACTGATGCATATTCCAGGGTTGGTCTAATGAATGATGTTATTATCCTTCTTAGCATGTCTTCATTTATGTATGTGAATGCTATTCTCATATTTGCAAGCAGTGTATACATGTTCCGTACCTTCTCGCTGATGTGATGTGTGTGTGTGTGTGTGTGTGTGTGTGTGTGTGTGTGTGTGTGTGTGTGTGTGTGTGTGTGTGTTGAGATCTATGAACGTACGAGCAGCCTATGTACACCATCAAAGTTATATACAGCAGTAAACAATACATCAGTGTGCATCTTCATATATAAGATTCCCCGAAAGTGTACCCCACAATAAATATCACCTACACACACACACACACACACACACACACACACACACACACCTTCCTTCAGATGCATACAAACTACCTTCTTAAATACACACACACACACACACACACACACACACACACACACACACACACACACACACACACACACACACACACACGACCAAAAACATCATCCACTCACCTGAAACTCGCCACCACAATGAAGCGGCAAAACGACGATCGGGAGTGAGTGAGTGAGTGGGTGAGTAAGTGAGCGAGCCATCCTATCTGCCTGGCATGGCGTGAGAACTGCATTACTGAATGAATGAATAAGCAGGCTGAGATAAGGAGAATTACTGTGAATGGGAAGTGATAAGCGAGCATGAGTGAGGGAGTAAGAGTCGTTATCGCCTCCTGGTAGGACATGAATGGAAGGAAGGAAGGAAGGAAGGAAGGAAGCAAACAAGCAAGCAAGCAAGCAAGCAAACAAGCAAACAAGCAAGCAGGCAAGCAAGCAAGGAATAGACAGCAGGGGTAGAGAAAAACCATCAATGGGATCTGATGAATGAGCATAAACAACAGTGAGTGAGTGTGGGTGGGTGGGTTGGTTGCTGGAGGGGGTGAGCGAGGAATGAGTAGGTGGGTGGGTAAGCTAGTAAGTAAGTAATAAGTGGGTGGGTAAGCAGGTGGGTGGGTGGGTGGGTGGGTGGGTAGGTGGGTGAATGAGTGAGTGAATGAGTCGACCTCGTTCCCGTGGCATGACGTGAATGGTGAGTGTAATAATGAATGAATGAGTAGGCAGGGACGGATCAGTACACAAAGGTGAGTAAGATTCAGGTCGTGGGCTGCCACACACATCTTGCAACATTCCGGGGGAGGGAGAGGGTGGAGAGGCGGGGAGGAAGAGGGTGGAGAGGCAGGGAGGGGTGGAGGAATAGAAGTGGGAAGGGAAGGAGGGAAGAGGGTGAGATAGGGAAGAGATGAGAGAGAAAATAAGTGGGATGGGGAGGAGGGAAGTGGGAGAGAAAGAGGAGAGAAAAGATGAGAGAAAAAATATAGCTGAGAAACGAATATTAAAATCTGAGAGAGAGAGAGAGAGAGAGAGAGAGAGAGAGAGAGAGAGAGAGAGAGAGAGAGAGAGAGAGAGAGAGAGAGAGAGAAATTTTATAACAAGAGGAAAATATTAGCATGACACAGAAAACCCAAATAGGCTATACCACATACAAACAACAATACAAGCTACAAAATACTAAATGACTGAAGCCAAACTCCACCTCAATAGCTTTAAAATAGTGTCCCCCCTCAACCAACACGTCCCACAGAAAACGCACCGCCTGCCACACACCTCAAAATGACCCCTACCACATACACTACCGGGAGGCCTGGACACATGAAGAAGTGGGGGAGGGGAGGGGAGGGGAGGGGAGGAGAGGGGAGGGGAGGGGAGTGGAAAGGGAGGGGGAGGAGAGGGGAAAGGTAGGGGAGGATGGGGAGGGGATGGGGAAAGGGGGAGAGGGTTGGGGTGAGGGGAATGAAGAGAAGGGACAAGCGAGGGGGAATGGAAAGAGGGGTGTGGGGGTGGAAAGTTGGGTAGTTTTTTGATAGGGAAGAACTGGGGGTTGGGGGAGAAGGTATCTGGGGAAAGGAGAGGGTTGGGGAAAAGGATGCGAGTTGGGACAGTGAGAGAGGACTGGGGAGAAGGGGATACTGGGGAGAAAGAGGGAGTTGTGCGAAAAGCAATATGTGTGGGGAGGGTCTTAGAATAAGAGGTGTGGCTGGGTGGGGGGTGGAATGAAAGGCTGGAAGAGGGGGACAGGGGTAGGGGTAAGGTGGAGTTTGGGGTAGAGAGAGAGGGGGGCTGCTAAGATGAAGGAAGGGGACGGGAAAGGGAGGAGGTTTGGGAGATGAAAGGGGTTAGTGGTGAAGAGAGAGAGAGAGAGAGAGAGAGAGAAGGTAAAGGGTGTGGGTGGGGGTTGAAGAGGGGGTAGTTCCAGTTAACACATGCCCTCCTGGACCGACTGAGATGGCCCACAATATGAGTTATATATTGGACGCCATTTGCAGCATCCATGTGTGTGTGTGTGTGTGTGTGTGTGTGTGTGTGTGTGTGTGTGTGTGTGTGTGTGTGTGTGTGTGTGTGTGTGTGTGTGTGTGTGTGTGTGTGTGTGTGTGTGTGTGTGTGTGTGTGTGTGTGTGTGTGTGTGTGTGTGTGTGTGTGTGTGTGTGTGTGTGTGTGTGTGTGTGTGTGTGTGTGTGTGTGTGTGTGTGTGTGTGTGTGTGTGTGTGTGTGTGTGTGTGTGTGTGTGTGTGTGTGTGTGTGTGTGTGTGTGTGTGTGTGTGTGTGTGTGTGTGTGTGTGTGTGTGTGTGTGTGTGTGTGTGTGTGTGTGTGTGTGTGTGTGTGTGTGTGTGTGTGTGTGTGTGTGTGTGTGTGTGTGTGTGTGTGTGTGTGTGTGTGTGTGTGTGTGTGTGTGTGTGTGTGTGTGTGTGTGTGTGTGTGTGTGTGTGTGTGTGTGTGTGTGTGTGTGTGTGTGTGTGTGTGTGTGTGTGTGTGTGTGTGTGTGTGTGTGTGTGTGTGTGTGTGTGTGTGTGTGTGTGTGTGTGTGTGTGTGTGTGTGTGTGTGTGTGTGTGTGTGTGTGTGTGTGTGTGTGTGTGTGTGTGTGTGTGTGTGTGTGTGTGTGTGTGTGTGTGTGTGTGTGTGTGTGTGTGTGTGTGTGTGTGTGTGTGTGTGTGTGTGTGTGTGTGTGTGTGTGTGTGTGTGTGTGTGTGTGTGTGTGTGTGTGTGTGTGTGTGTGTGTGTGTGTGTGTGTGTGTGTGTGTGTGTGTGTGTGTGTGTGTGTGTGTGTGTGTGTGTGTGTGTGTGTGTGTGTGTGTGTGTGTGTGTGTGTGTGTGTGTGTGTGTGTGTGTGTGTGTGTGTGTGTGTGTGTGGAAATTAGCCTGGACAACATGGCCCTCTCTTGTCTCCTCCTTGATTCATTGCTTGTAAATGATCAGCGCAGCAGCTTAAGCATTTATCTTTTTTTTGGAGGGGGGGGGTAGGGAACACAGTGCTATTTATACTTCATTAAGCTGTCACCATTCACGTAAGCATCAAATCTAAATAATACGCATCTTAAAGTGGTCATCATCATCATCATCATCATCTAATCTTAAAAGGCTAATACGAACCCTAAAGTGGTCATCATTAGCATCATCATCACAATAATGTCTGAAGTACTTTTTACAATAGGGGTGAAGATCGAGGCTATGGCTTTGTGATCTCCTTATGATATTCATGAAGGGAGGGAATGTTCAATACAATACATTTTCCTCTCCCTCGTAGGTCACATGAGTTCCCAGACTATTTGCTTTACGATTTTGCTGAGTAACACATTATCAGCTGATACAATGGAGAGGCGCTTCGAATCATCACCTCCTGTCCGTATCAGTCACGCTTTATTACACAGAAGGAATGAGTGATTAGAATTATTTTGCCGCTAGTCCCCTGTGATAATTGTTAACATTACTTCCATAATTTCAAAATATGCTTACACTTTCGCAATCATCATACAGCTAAACCTAAACATTTCACAACAATCCCTAAACATTTCACAATAATCCCCAAACATTTCACAACAATCCCTAAACATTTCACAACAATCCCTAAACATTTCAAAATAATCCCTAAATATTTCACAACAATCCCTAAACACATCACAACAATCCCTAAACATTTCACAACAATCCCTAAACATTTTACAATCCCTAAACATTTCACAACAATCCCTAAACATTTCACAACAATCCCTGTATTTCACAAGAATCCCTAAACACTTCAGAACAATCCCTAAACATTTCACAACAATCCCTAAACATTTCAAAATAATCCCTAAATCTTCACAACAATCCCTAAACACTTCACAACAATCACTAAACATTTCACAACAATCCCTAAACATTTCACAATCCCTAAACATTTCACAACAATCCCTAAATATTTCACAACAATCCCCAAACATTTCACAACAATCTCTAAACACTTCACAACAATCTCTAAACATTTCACAACAATCCCTAAACATTTCACACCAATCCCCAAACATTTCACATCAATCCCTAAACGTTTCACAACAATCCCTAAACATTTCCCGACAATCCCTAAACATACGACAATTCGCTTCGATCTACGCAAACATTCAGTGCTATCTCCCCTTTTCACGTCTCAATACATGCAAGAGCCGAGTCAAATCCAAAATCTGCCTTGGTCAATTTCGAAGCCACACTCCTACTGCTTCCCTCTCCTAATGCAAACGAGAAACCAGTAAGAGCTGCAATCGGTGCTCACCAATTCACAACCCACGACCATCATTTCTCCACTCCCTATCCAATGAACCCCACTCCACCCTCCCCCTCCCCTTTGCACCCGCACCCTTCTCCACCCTCCCCCTCCCGCTTTCACCCACACCCCAATCCGCCCTCCCCCTCCCCCTTTCACCCACACCCCACTCCGCCCTCCTCCTCCCCTTTCACCCACACCCTACTCCACGTTCCCCCTCTCCCTTTCACTCACACCGCACTCCACGGTCTCTCCCCCATTTCACCCACACCCCACTCCACGCTCCCCCTCCCCTTTCACCCACACCCCACTCCACCCTCTCCCTCTCCCTTTTACCCACACCCCGCTCCACGCTCTCCCTCCCCTTTTACCCACACCCCACTCCACCCTCCCCCTCCTCTTTCACCCACATCCCACTCCACCCTCTCCCTCCCCTTTCACCCAAACCCCACCTCCCCTTCCCCCTTCCCCCTTCCCCTCCCCTTTCACCCACACCCCCTCCCCCAGCTCCCCTGATAAGACGGGACCCTGTGGAGGAACCCAGGCAAATGACTGTAAAGGAATATTAAGCACCGCCGGACCCACACCCAAGAAATTCCTGGATAATCTGAGAAACAAATGGCCGAGGGTTTACAGGTGAAGGTGGAGGAGTGGAAGTGGGTGGAGGTGGGTGGAAGTGCGAGGCTGGTGGTGGGTGGAATGAAAGTGGAAGTGGGTGGAACGAAGGTGGATACAGGAGGAACCAAAGTGGCTTTGAGTGTGAAGTAGGTAGGCGGTGGAAGTGAGAAGAAGGAAGGGGAAAATAGGAGAAGGGTGGAAGAGGGTGGAAAATGAAAGTCAGCTGAAGCTGACAGAGGGTGGAAGTGGGTGGAAGGAAGGTGAAAATGGATGGAGGGGGCAATGGGTAAGAGTGGCATGGGTAGAGTGTGAATGAGGGTGGAAGGTGGAAGGGGGTGGAAGGTTGAAGTGGACGGAAGGCTAAAGTGCCCAGAAGGAGGAAGTGCATGGAGAGTGGAAGTGGGTGGACGGCTGAAGTGGACAGAAGTGGAAGTGGGTAGAAGCAGGTAGGCAAGGAGATAAATAGTGGCATATATGTGGTCAGCGTGAGCGGAGCATGACGTAAAATAAGGATGAACACCGAACATAAAAGACGAAGTGGAAAGGAATGTGAAGAGGATGATGGAGACGAGTAGGGTGGATGGGAATGGCAAGAGAGGTGGAAAAGGTAGATGAAAAAAAGAAGACGGAAGAGAATGTAAAAAAAAGATGTACTGATGAGGTGGAGGAAGAGTGTGGAAGAGGTGGAGGAAGACGGTGAAAAGGGTAAAAGAAGAGAATGGAAGAGATGGTGAAGAGGTGGCAAAATATGTGGAAGAGGTGAAGACAAAGTACTGAATGAGGTGGAGGAGGAGAGTGGAAGACGTGGAGGCAGAGGACATAGGATGAGACAGAGGAAGAGTGTGGAAGAGGAGGAGGAAGAAGGCAGAAGAGGTGGAGGCGGTGAAGGTAAAAGGAAGGTGGGTGGAAGCAATTAAGTGGACGCCGGAAGGTACAGGTAACGCATCAAGGTGAGTGGAAGGTGAGGCTGTGATGAGGAAGGGTCAGGTGGAGGGAGGGCTGGACATACATTGTGGAGGTGGATATGCCGGGATACAGATGGATACAGTATACTTCGATAGATAAAGAGGGTAAACAGATAGATGGGATACAGAACATATGGAGAGATAAAGATAGATAAATGGAGAGAGAGAGAGAGAGAGAGAGAGAGAGAGAGAGAGAGAGAGAGAGAGAGAGAGAGAGAGAGAGAGAGAGAGAGAGAACCTCTGTGGTACAGTGGTAGAGTGTGCGTTTCGTACACGGGTGAACAAGGTTCGCTCCCCGCCAGGGTAATAAACTTTAGGAGTGTTCACCCGGCCACGTACTGCATTGGCGGACACAAGGGGTGTTGTGGTTGAACCAGTGTCGCTTACTATAGAGTATGCTTGCACCCAGTCGGCTTGCGCAGACCGATTACACTTGGTTCACAGACTACACACACATCCAAAGCCACTTCAACACTACAATTACACTTATAAGCACTTCTCACTCTACATACAATCTCTACCAGACAGCCTAAGCCACTTGGTAGAGATACATTGGCTGTATCGTCCCGACTTCGGTCGGGATAGGCCGGTCCTGCAGTGGATAATCAAACGGCTGATGATGATGATGATATACGGTATATATATATATATATATATATATATATATATATATATATATATATAAAGGCAGCAACGCTAAAGACTGCAATACAATCAACAATACTATACTGTAGAACGAAAACTAAAAAAAAAAGATTAAGAAAAATCACAAGTAAACAGCGTAAAAGAAGCATTAAAGAAACTAAACAACCAATGCACATAAATAATAACACCTGACTCCAAATAAAATAGCTATTAGCTTCGCCTGATAAACATTCTTCTCTTTCTTTTCTGCCAATACAGATGCGTGAGGGGCGGAGTCTCCTTGTTTGGTTATATTATCAACAAACTTGGGAAAAGGAAGAATCGTCATACCCTATCCGATAACAATGAGCTTACAAAGTTTAGCAGTTCTGTTGCTGTCTGCTTTCTTTTGTAGTCTGTAGTGATTCTTTTGTAGTGGAGGTCCGTAGGTGAAAGCAAGTGGGTGAAAGCAGTGGGTGGAGACGTATGTGGGTGGGAAGGGAAGGGAAGGAGGACTACAGAAAAGATGAGGTTAGAGGGTGGATGGGTGAGTGGCCGTAGATGGGTGGATAAATTGTTAGAGGAGAGTGACACTGGATGAAGGTGGGTGGAAAAATGGGTGAGGGGAGTGAGTGAGCGGGTGGACGTGGGTTGGAGTGGTGTGTGGATGTGAGAAAGACAAGCTGTGGAAAGAAAGGCAGATGAGAGAAGTTTAATTAAAGGTAGATGGAAGGTGGGTTTGTTTTTCTTAGTTAGTTGTTTTCCGGGGAGGGGAAGAGGGAGGGGGAGGCCGAGGATGAGATGGAGGGATGGGGTGGAGAGGTATATGAGAGAGGGGGGTGTGAGTTGGGAGCAGGACAGTGAAATGGCGGGGGATAGGGCGACTTGGAGGCGATTTGATTGTGGCCACCCCAAACGGGATTGAGGCGTCTGGCAATAGATAGATAGAAAGTGGGTGGAGGTGGGTGAGGGTACGTGGGGACATATGTGTGTGGGTGGGTGGGAAGAAAGAGGGTCGGTGGGTGGGTAGATGGGTGGGCGGTGAAAAAGTGAGTGGAAGAGTGAGTGAAGAGTGGCAAATAAGGTGGGCGGTGAGAGAGAGTGGGAAGGTGGATTAGTGGAAACAAGTGTGGGTGGACGGGAGCAATGGAATGTTTAGCAGGGACAGTGAGTAGGTGGATATGTGGGTATGCCAGTAGGTGTGCGGGTGGGTGGATGGGTGTGAAGGAAGGAAGGTGGGTGGATATGCAGGTGCGTGGGTGGGGATGCGAGTGGGTTATATGTATGTGTGGGTGAGTAGGTGGGGACTGTGGGTGGGTGAGCAGGTGGACAGTGAGTAGGTGGGTGGGTGAGCAGGTGCACAGTGAGTAGGTGGGTATGCGGGCGGACAGGTGTGTGGGTATGAGGGCGGTCATGTGTGTGGGTGTGCGGGCAGGTATGTGGGTGGAAGGGTGGCAATATAAGGAGACCTCTAGTATTTAAACTAATTGCTAGGTGAGGCCTTAATTAGCATACCAAACAACGAGCACCACAGATGGATAACGGATGCTGGGAGGGGAACGAAGGCAAGAAGAAGAGGAGGAGGAGGAGGAGGAGGAGGAACTGACAAAAGAGTGGTGAAGAGAAAAGGAGAGAAGATGAGAAGGAAATGGGATGGTGAGTGATCAACGAAAGAAAAGAGAGAGAGAGAGAGAGGGGGGGGGGTACTACTGCAGCTACCCACCATGGGAGGGGCAAAGAGGGCCTATTGTTATCAAGGTGAGTAATTGAAACACTGACTCTCCACGAGGGATACCGTACAGACCTTAACCTCCTGCCCTTATCCTCACCAACACCACACCCACATACACCCACATCCCACGCATATACACCCACACTACAACTACACTATGGCAATACGCACCCACAACACCCACACATTCATGATACAATTCAATACTTCGACACACACACACACACACACACACACACACACACACACACATATATATATATATATATATATATATATATATATATATATATATATATATATATATATATATATATATATATATACATATATATATATATATATATATATATATATATATATATATATATATATATATATATATATATATATATATATATATATATATATATATATATATATATATATATATATATATATATATATATATATTGTTACGGAACAGAGAAAGATAATGTACACTTTAAGTGAGAATACTAAAAATCACTACTGTCCCGTAAAGTTCCAGGTTCAAAACAAAAGAGTTAGGTAAAATTACAAGTTAAAGTTTTATGCTCAAACTAACAACAAAACATTCAGGACTCATAAGGATAATGTAATGGCAAAAATCAGGTTAAATATATGGTTAACTGCAATAGCCTCTATTAACACAAAATTAGCATGAGTAAATTTATCTAAGTCAGCCCTGATAAAATGAAAATACACTGGATAATGCTCAGTTAATGCAAGATAATTTATTACAGATACAAAATATTATTAATGATGGCTGACAAGAACCCTACATAAATTACAAAAACCTTACTAGGCCCAAGAATTAACCCCATGCTACACAGTACAAGAAAAAAATGCAACAACAGCTATACTCAAATTACACACAGCTGCCAGATGGTTGGAGACTTCCTGAGCACTCACAATAATAACTGTACAGGGGAGGACAGAGATGTGAACAAAATGAGGAGAAGATCTAAGTGGCAATGATGCAGAGTCTGAGCTCATTATATAGGGGCCGGCAGAGCTTGATACAACTTGTAAGAAGGATGCGCAAATGAAGTCATGAGGACAAAGAGTTGACAGTACCGCTCTGAACAACAGAAAGAACGACTTACTCCACTATAACGGTAGAAGGGGGGAGTGAGGTAGAACACGCTCGTGATCAAACAGGCAGCACACTGTACGTTAGAATTACACAAAGGATGATGAAATCATAGGCTATGTAACACCTCCCCACAAAGAAAAAAGAAATTTACAAAGGAAATTTCTTATTACTCTAAAACAATCTGTCTAAAGTCTAGATAAGAAATCTGCAATAACATTTTCTTTCCCCTTGACATGTTGTATGTCTAATGAATACTCCTGAAGAAGTAGACTCCATCTTGTCAATCTCTGATTTTTATCTTTAAACTTACTAAGTAATTTCAGTGGGTTATGATCGGTATAAATAACTATGGGGTCAAAACCAGAACACAAATAAAATGAAAAATGCTGTAAACCCAAAATCAAGGCCAAAAGCTCTTTCTCAATAGTCGAGTAGTTCTTTTGATGTGGAGTGAACTTCTTACTGTAATAAGATACAGGATGTTCAATACCCTGATCATCCTCTTGCAGCAAAACAGCCCCAGCTCCTGTATCACTTGCATCAACAGCCATCTTAAAAGGCTTAGCAAAATTTGGATTAGCGAGCACTGGCTGACTTAATAGAATAGCTTTAAGTTTGTTGAAAGAGGATTCACAGTTATCGGTCCAGACAAATTTAACTCCCTTTTTCAGTAGGTCTGAAAGTGGTGATACAAGAATTGAAAAGTTAAGAACAAATCTCCGGTAATAACCTACCATTCCCAAAAATCTTTGTAGCTCTTTCCTACTTTTAGGTCTGGGAAGATCACTTATAACCTGAACCTTAGCTGCTGGTGGTGCAACATGTCCATCACCAATTACGTACCCAAGGTACTGAACTTTAGCTTGACCAAACTCACACTTTGATAAATTAGCTACAAGATTAGCCTGAACCAAACGCTCAAGAAATTTACTGACATGGCATAGGTGATCTTTCCAGTTGTCACTGAAGATTAATACATCATCAATATAAACAACACACCCTGCCAAACCCTCTGTTACAACATTCATGAGCTTCTGAAATGTGGCTGGTGCATTCTTCATACCATACGGCATTACAGAACATGCAAAAGTCTTTCCTAGTGTTACAAAACATGAGATCTCCCTAGCACGTTCAGTCATAGGTACTTGCCAGTATCCCTTTAACAAATCAAACTTACTTATGTACCTAGCCTTTCCGATCTTGTCTATGCAATCTTCCACGCGAGGGAGAGGGTAAGTGTCTGTTTTGGTTATCTGATTAACACGTCTGTAGTCGATGCAAAGCCGCTGTGACCCACCTGGCTTAGGGACTAGAGTGACAGGAGAACTCCACTCGCTCTGACAGGGCTCAATCATCTTGTGGTCCAACAGGTAGCCAAGCTCCTTCTGGATGAGAGGAACTTTCACTGGGTTCACACGGTAAGGAGGCAATTTAATTGGCTTTACGTCTCCAACATCGACATCATGCATCAACACAGTGGTTCTTCCTGGAGTGGCATGGAACACTTGTGGGTACTCCTGCAGTAATGCCGAAAACTCCTGCCTTTCCTCGGGAGGTAGATGAGAAAGCTTAGTCTGGAGATCATTCATGATATCAGGATTCTTCCCCAAACTATCACTCAGGCTCATACTGCATGGGAGAGCTTCACTTGCAGACTCGGGTGGAACAGCTACAGTGCAGACTGGATTATTTTCGTCCCGCCTGTGATATAACTTTAGCATGTTGATGTGACAAAGTTGCTTGTTCTTTCTACGATCTGGTGTGGCGATGACATAGTTGACATCACTGAGTTTCTTCTCCACGAAATAAGGACCACTAAACTTGGCTTGAAGTGGTTGCCCATGAACCGGTAGCAGAATCAAAACCTGATCTCCTGGCTGAAAGTGGCGTAACCTGGACTTCTTATCATACCAAGTCTTCATCTTCTCCTGAGCAGCTCTCGCCAGTTGTAAAGCAGTGGACAGCCGTTCTTTGAACTTCATCACATACTCCAGCAGGTTGACGTCATCATCCTCCGACAGCCAGCATTCCTTGAGTAGCTTAAGGGGTCCTCTTACTTCATGGCCAAACAGTAGTTCAGAAGGTGAGAAGCCCAGTGATTCATTTGGAGATTCTCTTGCGGCAAATACAACGAATGGAGGACCTTTGTCCCAGTCTTTCTGATGTTCCAAACAGTATTTCTTGAGCATCGATTTGGGTGTTTGATGATATCTCTCCAAAGCTCCTTGGGTCTGGGGATGGTAAGCTGAAGACGTGATCTGGGTGATGCCCAACTCTTTCAGAGACTGCCTGAAAACGTTTGACACGAAATTACTTCCCCGGTCTGACTGTACCCTCTTGGGCAGACCAAACTTTGTGAAGAACCCTAGCATTTCCTTAACCACGTTCTTTGCTGAGATATTTCTAAGTGGAATGGCTTCAGGATAACGAGTAACCATATCAATCAGGGTCAACACATAAGAAAATCCTGAAGAAGTCTTAGGAAGAGGGCCCACAATATCCACCAACACACGGGTGAAAGGCGCCTCAAAAGGAGGAATGGGAACTAGAGGTGCAACCTTTTCGGTCTGATTACACTTTCCCACAACTTTACAGGTGTGACAAGACTTACAATACCAGGAAACATCCCTGAAGATACCTGGCCAGTAGAAGTGTTTCAAAATGCGTGCCACAGTCTTCCTCACTCCAAGGTGTCCTGCCAAACTGGAATCATGAGCCACTCTAATGATATCCTGCCTACAAACACGAGGGATGACAACTTGATGTACAACCTCCCATTCACAGTCGGCTGATGCTGTTGGGGGTCTCCACTTCTTCATAAGTACTCCTGACTTTATATAATAACAAGTAGAAGCACCAGCTGACTCTTCCTCACTGCAAGCAGAGTTAGCTAGACCTTTCAACTCAGGGTCAGCAACCTGCAACTCAACCAACTCTTGACGAGACAAATTATCAACACTACGGGGTACTGCCTCATCTGGTGAGTGGTCCAAATTAGCAAGAAAAGTGTCAGCTAGGATAACATCATCATCATTATCCTCTAAATCACCAGTAACTTTAGACTTAGCCCTAGTGACAGCGCATGCAGGGAACACATCAGGGACATCACAATCCTGGGCCGCAGCCACTGGCTTACTAGACAACTGAGGAGCTGGACACACTTGACTTCCACCAATATCATTTCCAAGTAAGAAAGTTACACCTGACATTGGGAGTGTCTCAACCAACCCAACCATAACGGAACCATTAACAAAACCAGACTCTAAATTCACTCTGCACAGAGGGACAGAGAAGTAATTATTCCCTACACCTTGTAAGATTACAGTTTCATCAGAGAAATTAACATTACAGCCTAGAACACTGGTCAG
>NC_137003.1:43529586-43579586 GCF_032717465.1 Coenobita brevimanus | reverse complement strand
AATTCATTGAGAACTGTTGGAAATACCGTATTGTGCGGGATGCTTCAGATCCGGATCCAGATCCGCCACAAAATTTAATTCTTTCTATCTTGGTCCATGGACCACCCTTCCACAAAATTTCATTGAAATTCATTGAGAACCTCTGAAGATACCGTGTGGATAAACAAATTGACATAGGGGAATACATAACCTCCTCTAACTTCGTTGGCGGAGGTAACAAAATGGACAATATCGGTGCGTCATCCAACTGAAATGGTTTAATTTCTACTAAGCTAAAAGAAATACCTTAAGGCCCTCTCCCCCGCGAGATTAATTCTTGTTGCCACACACAGAACATATCCCACTATCTCAAGACGCTAGTTATAAAGTTCAGGTAAATAACTGGCCAAGCGGGTTATTTCGCAAGGAATATTCATAAGTAAAGGCAATTTACACTATCACCCGCAAAATTAATGGTCTCTTCCACCAGCTGTTTCACCAGGCACTAAAACTGGACGAACCAAAGGTGATTTTTACGAGGAAAATTCGCAATCATGTGCAATATTTATCAAGAGCAGTATTTATCGGAAGCTGCCAAATTAGTAACTTCACAGCAATAACTCAGCTATCTCTTATTTTCCTAAATTTAATTTCATCTTAGGACTGGCTTTTCGAATTCCAATATACACCAGAAGCTGTAAAACGAGCCTCTTTAAAGCATCTTAGGACTGACTTACCGACCTGGAGGGGTTAGATATAGCCTTCATCAACCCTTTCTGTATTAGAACTCTCTCCTAAGATGAATAAAATCGTCAGAAAGCACCAAGAATAATATAAAAATTTCGTCACGTGGAACGAACTATACTCTTATCTAACCTGACCTAAAACTGACATCTCTCCATCTTACATTCTCAGTTGTTACAATGGATTAGCACTAGAATATGATGCTAGTCAGGAAGAAGTGCCATGGAATGGATGCAGAGCTGTAGTATAGTCCTACTCTACTATCGAACTATGCGAATAGGCTGCAGAGACGAAAATATGGGCCAAGTTAAAGAAAGGATAGTGACCTCTCCTCGCTGTATTTTTTAGCATGACCTCTCCCAGCATTTTTTTTTTTCTTTTTTGCGCAGGAGTACTGTATATAAATTTGTACAGATGTAGGGCCAGCAGCCGAGATACGGATGTAACTGGTACCTGTTACCTGGGATTCGCTCTGACTAATTAACCCTTCACCACAGCACACCCTGGGAAAGGTTGAGGGGGCAATGGTAAGAAAAAGTGAGAGAAGGAGTGGGCGTGATGGATGCTTTTATGGAAGTAATATATACATCATCACCATCCTGATCTCTCTCTCTCTCTCTCTCTCTCTCTCTCTGATACACAGACACACACACACACACAGACACACACACACACACAAAGATGGAGTGAGGCAATGTTCAGAGAGCAAACAATTCTTATGATAAACAAGCCACCCAATACAGCCAATTGGTCAGAAAAAAAAAAAAAAGTTTGCTCTCCTGCATTTTTCACTTTAATAGTCATTCGGGTATGACTGCGTCCGTACGGATGGGAATGAAAGTAGTACCCAGTATCAAGAAACACTATACATTCCACTTAAACATGGCTGTAAGTGTAGGGTAGGAATGGAAGTAGTTACAGGTGTGAAAAAGCACCCTAATACAGGTACTCAACTTAAACTGAAGAACGTTTATATTGATGACACCAGGCTGCCTAAACATGGCCACTGTGGGGATGAACTCTGACTCATCATCTTCATTTATCAGACATGCCCTCATCGCACATACCAATTAATGAACTCCAGCCATCATACTCCTAAACAATTTCTGTGCAATCGTAACCTTTCGCAATTTGCATGGGGTAATAAATCTCCAGGAGGGGCGTCGCCTTGAGTTCAATACCCACATTCTTCAATAATGCGTCTCGCCCTTTGACCTCACAGGGTATGGGATAAAGATTTTATTTTTTTAATATTTTATCTCCTTCAGTCCGATGAAGTAATTTTCTTATTGTTCTTGCTATCCTCAGACTTCAGACTTCAGTTCGGGAGACTTTACAGAGATTAGGTAAACTCGTAACATTCACTTATCTCTTCACAAAGGTCTCTCCAAAGCTGAATAAAATCGTCTGAAGGAACCTAGAATAAATCAATAAATCACGTCATGGGCCTGAAGTGGTTGTCTTTGATCGCTATTATTTCCTCCAATAAATAAAAAGCGTCTGGTGTTTGCCTTTAAAAAAAAAAAAAAAACGACGTGCATCAATAGTAGAAAAGGGGTGCCTCCAGGCTGCCTTGTGAAGCCTTATGACTGCTAGGATTTCTTTAAGCTGAACAAAATCGTCTGGTGTCAGCAAGAATATCGCAAGTCCACAGACCATATCAAAAGGTCAGCCAAGGTCAAATATAGAATAGGCCTGTAAAATCTATCTGGGTTTGTTATCAATTATCATTTGCCCTATAATTAGTGAGCTTAATTATACCATCTCTTTCAACAACTCTGAAAGTCATAGTGTGTGTGTGTGTGTGTGTGTGTGTGTGTGTGTGTGTGTGTGTGTGTGTGTGTGTGTGTGTGTGTGTGTGTGTGTGTGTGTGTGTGTGTGTGTGTGTGTGTGTGTGTGTGTGTGTGTGTGTGTGTGTGTGTGTGTGTGTGTGTGTGTGTGTGTGTGTGCGTGTGTGTGTGTGTGTGTGTGTGTGTGTGTGTGTGTGTGTGTGTGTGTGTGTGTGTGTGTGTGTGTGTGTGTGTGTGTGTGTGTGTGTGTGTGTGTGTGTGTGTGTGTGTGTGTGTGTGTGTGTGTGTGTGACGGCAATACTGTGTCTCCTTTCACGGCCGACAGCTCCTTCGACAACATTCATTGGCCTACACTGATGTATGGACGGCAACTGGAGCCTGTAATTACATTGGTTATTGCGACACAACTACCGATACCTAATGCGAGAGAGAGAGAGAGAGAGAAACATCGTCGTGCTTAATTGGTAAATATAATAACTCCCTTCCTACCAGATCCTCAGCTCACATCACGACTGATGCCCGGAGCACCCCCCAGCCGCGACTCCCCTCTTCGGCTAATGGACTACCCCAAGAGAGATTCCCCCTGCTAATGGACTGGCTCAAAACGAAATTCCCCCCCCCCATTTAACTAATATACTAGTTCAATCGAGACTCCCCTTCGACTAATAGAGTGACCCAAGCAAGACTCACCCCCCTCTGGCTAATGGACTGACCGAAGAAAGACTTCCCCCTTCGGCTAATGGACTGGCCCCGCGATGGATGTCTTCATGCTCCCCATCCCGGCAAGCGTCGTTTGTCGCGAGATTGGCTATGCCACTGATGGCTAAACGTATCATCCTCTTTACTTTTTTTCCCGTCTTTAGTGGCCCTCTCTCTCTCTCTCTCTCTCTCTCTCTCTCTCTCTCTCTCTCTCTCTCTCTCTCTTTCTCTCTATCTCTCTGGCGCTGGATCTCCATGTCCATGCCTTTTTTTTTTTTTTTTTTTATCCTCAGACTTCTACTACGACCTCATCTTCTCTTCCCCTGTAACTTCCTTAGCACCTTCAGTATGTCGGTCTTTATTTATTCTGGCTATATGAATGCTAGATGATTTTATTCAAGTTAAGACGCTCTCTCACGCTTGCTTGTAGCTCCCTATTCACTCTTTCATAGCTTCTCATTATTCTCTCTCCTCTCTTACTAAATGATACGGCTCTGGTAGGAGGTAGGAGGAAGGCGTGTAATAACAGGCCACGATTCGAATCCCGAAGGTGACCAAAGGCTTTTCTTGCATGTAAAATAGTAACGACGTAACGTGATCTGCTGGACTATAACTGCCTACCCTCGAGCCCTCAAACACTCCTGGCACTCCGTGTGATCCCATAAAAGGCAGTAATGGATTGGACGTTAGAGTATTTAATCTTCTACCAGCACATCACCTGTGTTTAGCTCCCTTATAAGGATTAGAGTTTTGAGGTGGAGGTGCAGGAAAGGGTATAGCTGAGAAGGAGGGTTGATGGTAAAATACAGGTGGTGACAAGGAATGGCGAGGTGATTCTGTTAAGATTTTATTGTATGGCAGTACTGTGATAACCACAAGAACGTATAGAAGTAAAGATAGGATCTAGATGGAAAGGGTGGAAATGGGCTATCTAAAAGAGCATGTAATTTAGCTACGTAAGGATAGACAGACGAATAAGGAAGCTCGAAAGCGTTGTGATGATGCTGATGTGTTGCAATGTGTTTGCATGAGCACTTTATGATGGTTTGTCCATGTGGTGACAGGAGGGGAAGAGTTCGACTGGGAGAGTGTGTGTGAGTAACAAATTGGTGGTGGAAGCCGGAGGGTTAGCTTGAAGGACAGAGTACACGTATCTATGAGTAAGAGTGGTATGGGATGGAGGAAAGGTCGCCTGACTGTGGTCTAAGAGCCACGTGGAGGTGATCTGTGCGTAGCCACCCCCAGCGAGATAGACATTTGGGTATAAACATAAAATAATCGCTCCTTTATAACTTCCAATTTTTCTCCTTCAATTCCAATAAGCTTCTCCCCCAATCTCTCCCCAACTCATTTTTTTCCCTCCTATTTCCCTGCTGCATGTTCCCTCCTCCCCCCCCCTCCTCTCTCTCTCTCTCTCTCACTTTTTCTGCAGGAGGGATAACTTTGATGCAGTGTCGAATATTGTACCACCTCCACTCTGTTGATTCACCTGGCCAGCGGGGGGTTAAGTTGCACTGCAATATTTCACTGCGATTATGTGCAACAGCTATTCAGTCCACTTTTTTTTTTTATCTTGCAATCACCTGGGAGTCCTTTATTATTGACTTAACAGTGTGCAATATTTCACTGCCTTACATTTCTGAGTTCCTTTTATCTGTCTTCTTTGTCTCTCTCTTTTTTTTTTTTTTTTTTTTTTTTTACCAAGTAGGCCGAGAACGTCTTAATCATTTTCTTGTTCTAAAGTTGGACTATTTTATTCACCTTAAGCTATGAGACGTCCCCCACCCCCCTATCTCATAGTAAAGGAGCTACCTGAAGGCTTTATTTGATCCTTCCAATTTAGAAATCCCACCTAACAGGAAAAAAAAATGTGGTAGTAGCCGAGCCGAAAAAAAAAAAAAAAAATACCGTACAGAAATGGTTACTCTTACGTTGATTCTCGTTTTTATTTATTTATTCATCGCTCTTACGGAGACTCTTTCATTTTTCTGAGGGATACCATTAACAGGTAAATAGTTAAAGACTACCACAATTATTATTATTATTATTATTATTATTATTATTATTATTATCGTCCCAGGAATGTACCGAACTGGAGGGGTTAGATACAATCTCCACCAATCCCCTGACATTATTCCTAAGCTGAAGAAAATAGTATGGAATATATAATTTGAAAAAAACAAAATCATTATCTGAGTGGATGGTCAAAACGTCTTACTCTTCTCTAACAGCCTAACTACGGTAATTAAGTCTGTTGGGTTAGCGCATGCTTAAAAAAAAAAATCTTACGTAATCTTAATGGGTTTATAGCAAGTTGTTAATAGGAACTCTCTCTCTCTCTCTCTCTCTCTCTCTCTCTCTCTCTCTCTCTCTCTCTCTCTCTCCAATTCACAGTTTTTCCCATTAGGCCTACCTGATCTTCTTTCTCCTTCTTCCCCTCCCCCCCTCTCTCTCCCTCTACTTCACCTCCCTCAGGCTGATGATTGACTTAAGAATATATTGCCAAACTTCTTGATTCAATTTTCTTTCCCCTACGAATATATTAACAAACTTTTTGACTTAATTTTCCTCCCACTCTTTCCTTTTCTCAATCACTTACCCGGTACTTTTTTTTCCTTCTCCTCTTTCCCTTTCTTCTTCTTCCTCTCTCCTTTATTGCCTTCCTTTTCTTTTATGCCTTTCCTTTCAATTTTCTGGCTTGATTCCTCTTCTTATTGCTCTTTCGTCTTCCCTTCATTCACGTTTCCTTTCAGTAAAAATTCGTCTTCATTCATCATCATCTCCCGCAAGTGTAAATTTCAAATATGCTTCAGTCTATATTTTCACACTTCTTTCTTCCTCATTCTTCTTTTTCTTTTTATTATTATTATTATTATTATTATTATTATTATTATTATTATTATGTTTATTATTATCATTATTATTATTATTATTATTATTTTCACTGTCATTCTTTTTCTTATTCCTCCTTCTCTTCTCCCCTCCCCTCCCCCCTTCTCTCCCCCACCACCCTCGAGGCCAGGCATGTCATAAAGGCGGTTATTAGCCCCGTGTCAGTGTGATGAACGCCCAAATGCCTTTTGAAGCCTACCTTACCCCACTCCACAATAAAATCTGTATGTGAAATAACAGACAATATTAATAGTTTCCATTAATAAGACAGTTAAATCTCTCACCACAAAGATTTTATTTATTATTCATTTTTACTATTATGATGATTACTGATGATGATGATGATGACGATGATGATGATAAAGGTCGCAGTGGAGGGGGTTATCACCAAAGAAACTGGACTGGACAAATATAACGAGTGATGATATATGAATCCATATAACGGTAATAACTGTGCAAATGGGAAAACAGCAGGTTCAATAAAAAGATCAATATTAAGGGAAAACAATATATAAACGGCGATTAACGGTCAATTTATTATAGAGAGAAACCAAGCAAGAAAACGCGACTAACAATAAGGGCCGCATGAGCTGGCCAGCAATATATAAAAAACGGTGATGAAATATAAACACAGATGAACAGTAATAACAATGAACATCAGAGAAAAGAGCAAGTTCAAGAAAAAAAAAAAAAGGTCAATAATCCATCCATCCATCCATCATCCAATCCTACATTGCCCCATGAGAAGCGTAGAAGACCGGGGCTAGGCAGTTGGTCCCGACATTTAAGATGAGAGTGACCAGCCTCACTCATCCCTGAGTGGCATTAGCCTAAATGAGCAATCAACCCCAACCACTCCTTGGATATAAACCTTCACTGGCTCAATCCGATTGGAGCGCTGTAATTACTCACTAAACCACCAGGCGCCAAAATTTGGTTATATGGTTACCACCCAGTGTAGAAAATGGTTTCCTGGTGTACAGGAAACCATTGGGCTTGTCACTCAGTGTAGAGTCACCCCCAGGCAGAGGGAAGAGGAAAGAATGAAGGAAAGAAAGACAGAAGAGGGAGTGTAAAGTTACCCGTAGACAGAAGGATGAGGAAAGAATGAAGGAAACGAAGACAGAAGAGGATGGAAGGAAAGAAGGATGGAGGAGAGGAAAGGGCAGACACCCGACAGCTGCACTACATCGAGTGAGTGGATGGTGAGCGTCCCCACCTACCACAAAAAGGTCAATAATACAGAAACAAAATATAAAAGTACATAGTGAGAGAGAGAGAGAGAGAGAGAGAGAGAGAGAGAGAGAGAGAGAGAGAGAGAGAGAGAGAGAGAGAGAGAGAGAGAGAGAGAGAGAGAGAGAGAGATGTGGGTAAATAATGTATCTGGGCAGGGTAGGGTAAAGTTACATTTGAGTAAATCAGACTGACCTCCTGATATATATCTACTAGATCAATGTTATAACTATCCTGTTATAATTTGGTTTAAGTGTTTCCACGACGCAATTCAGTTATAAGCCAGGACCTTCTTGAACCAGCTACTATCTCCCCCTGCCAATGAGTAATGATGGCCTAAACTGACTCTCCATACACCCAATCACACTGCTAAAGTAATGGTTAAAGGATAAGAAGTTCAGAACCAAGTGATAGCAGTGTTAGGACAATATGATTTTACTTTCATGGTGTGTTTATGTCCCATCTGGGCTAGTTTGTATAATGTCCATTGTTTGTGGGTGTAGACTGTTAATTTATTTATAATCATACTGTCAAAATCATGCTTTCTTGAAACTTTAAAGCCCATTCTACTTATCAACTTCTACAGGCATTTCCCTGGCAATTATGAGACACTTCACAGTTTTAGCTAAGTTGTAAATGGTAACTGCATGCAATAATTTCATTTTTAACCAATATTTGTTTGCAAAACGGCACCATAGGCTAATCCGGCAGTAATACTCTAAATCCCACAAATGACTTATCTGAATATTTTCAAGTAACAGGTAATACCAATTCATGTGAAACAATAAAACACAACTACTATAGCAATGTTTCTTTAATTACAATTGCCCTTTTTCATGATCATTAACAACATTGAAATGAAAGTGATGTATAATACCATGCAGCAGGGTAATTGTACAGTGTCCTAGGTGATAGCGTCAACTACCTAACTGTTCATTATACAAGAGGCTGCCAAAATATGTAGTACTTATTGAAATATAACCACCTGGAATTTAGGCACTCCTCAATTTTCCATATAATCCTTAAATTTTATCTTGATACATGACTGCTATGCTTTTTTTTATTTTTTTTAAGAGAAATGTTTATTATCAATCTTTAACAAAAATATTAGCTGGAAGTGCAAAGGTTTGGCGTTAAGGCTACATGAATAAAGCTTCCAGCATACTTCACAATGCTGTCAGTAACTGGGGACAATATATGTTATGGCAATCAAGTGAATTTATGGCTTAGAGCAAATACTGTGTAGAACTTCCTAAAATGCAACAGGAGGGCAATTGTGCTAAGACTGTACGGGGTAACTGCGACTGATAATAGAGTACATGCATACATAATGCACATAATGGAGATAATGATTGTTGTGAACTATTCCACACACTGAAAACAACTACCTAATGCATTTTGTTCATCTGCTGGTAAATTCAGGAAGTAGCTAACCAGACAAATTGATGCTGACTTACAAACCCCAACTGCAGGATGGAAATGGGTGATTATCTTCTAGCACGCTATCCAGGTGCAGGCCATGGCAAAGACTATCGTTATATTGGTGTGTAACACAACTTGACTGAGTCAGAAAACATTGCATGGGATGTTCGCCTTTTTCGTAAACCTGAATCACAGAAAGTGAAGCCCGAGTCTCTGACTTTCAAGGAGCCTGAGGTCCCTGATATACGGTAGCTGTCATAACTACAGTGCTGAGTGTTTTGAAACCAGAAAAACCTAAGTTTGTAAAGACTGAGGGCTGATATTTAAAGATTTTATACCCTTTGATGTTATCAATACATTATCATTAAATTTATCACTAATCCTGTGTAGCCTATGCTAAATGATTTTGAAATATTTCTCAATGTTTCTTTCAAAACACCATATGATTTTCTAATGTTTCACAATGTTCTGTTCTCAGCAGATATATAAAAAAAAATATAAACAGCATATATAAAAAAAATGTAAACAGACCAGCCCAACTGTCTCAAATTATTGAGCAACTGCATCATCATGTTTTCCCACAAATTAGTAAAGTTATTATTTTTGTGCAGCAACTCTTTTCAAAGTACATTATAATTTTCCCATACATATAATTAGAAGCAATCAACTGTACTAATCACAGTAGTAGTTTCCGTAACATTAACAATTAATGAAAAATGCATTAAAACACTTGCGTCATTACTCCGCTGTGCGATACTGTACTTAATTACAAGACTATAACCTCTTTGAATAGTTTACTCTCCTCATTAACGTACTGTATACCATATTCCATTGTCCTCTAATATATCACGTATGCATTATGACAGTGCAGCACTTTTACCAAAACCACATATACCAGTATACATTGTACATTTGAATATCTGCGGGTGACTGAGTGATGACCGGAGAAAACCGATCAAACTAAAAGCGAGTCTCTGGCAGCTTCTACACACCAAAACAAATCACAATGGCTTAAATGTGTAGCACCTAACTCAAGCAGTGAATCTTGTTTTTGACGCAGTACGTACAGTATACTACACCTGAAACGGAATGGGTACCAGTAGTGTTGAATTCCGACAGATATTTTCAGGAAAGAGGTTGCTCAGAATATTGGGTGCAACACTGTAGGCCTATTGGTTTGCCCCACATCATAAGGATCTGACTCCACAGCAAACTAACTCCCACACCACTTTTCTGCACAGAAAACGGGCCCTCGGGTCACTTTTCTATAAAATTTGACCTTTATGTCCGGTTGTTTGGTTTGGTTTGCTTGGCTTCGCTTAGATTTGGTTGGGGGCATCACATTTCTAAACTGAAAGTAACTCTCAGGTCACTAAGGCTATCCATACTGGTTAATATTCCATTTGACACTGGCATGAGTTATGCATAAAAGTAGAAAAAATTCTGAATACAGCAAAATTAATAAAACAATCAATCACTAGAAGCAGGTAAAATTGCCCAAATTTGAATAAATAAGCAATAAAATGTAAAATAACCAACCACACTTCAAAAAAACCTACTGTCAACTATGAAAAACTATCATTATTGAAAGGCCAGTACACTTGACAAACCGTACCGTAATAATTAATCATTTGAAAACAAATAGCATGAACTGAAAGCTCTTTATCCTGCATTAATATATTTAAGCAATATTTTGGATGGTAATCCTAGAACACCACAACATGATCAAAAGTTCTTACCTTGCCTCTTCCTTCCCTCATTTCCTCTTGCAATTCGTATTTACTCAAACTCCATGCTTATCATGCCCCAAATGAAGACCAAACACCGTTCATTAACTGACAAAAGCACTTCAACACACTAATTTTGCCCTAAAGGTACATAAACAGAGTCTACAGCTTTCGATACACTGTGCTGGCAGTCACGTGTAGAGCAGGGCTTTAAGAAATGTTTGACAAGTCCCTCAGTGCAGAGTCCCCTGAAAATTGCAATACATTAAATGAGTGGACGGCAGGGACACCACGTATCACATGTAAACCATGTATTCTATTTCATTATGTAACCCATTGGAGCTAAATGTTTTGGCATTAGTCAGAATATTTAGTCACAATTACCAAACACACCGAAAACATATGGCAAATGATTGCTCACCTTCAACTTAACCCCTTTCGTACAATGATGTTGTTTTTGGTTTTATTCTTGCTGCTGGTGAACGATGATGATGATGATGATTACTACTATTACTACTACTACTACTACTATGTCTTGTAATGAAAAGTTTAGCTGGGATTTTTTGAAACCCCCTTCACAGTCTCTCCAAATCTTTATAAAATCTTTTGGATGTAGCAAGAAGAAACTGGAGTTAATTACATATAGGTGACTCTCTCTCTCTCTCTCTCTCTCTCTCTCTCTCTCTCTCTGTACTTCCTTTTCTTCGGCCAAGGTTACAGCACGAGAATAAGAATTTACACCTGTATTTTTGACACACCTTGAAGCTTTCCAAAGTGTCGAATATAAACAGTATATATAAATGCACTGCAGACACGCCCTCACCGTTTTACATAATGGTATATTTCTCTCTCTCTCTCTCTCTCTCTCTCTCTCTCTCTCTCATAAAATATATGTGTCTTCTTTACCATCACACTTCCTACGAGCGTAAAGAAATATTGATAGAAATACTAATAAAAAAAAAGAAAGATAGGTGGATAGACAGATAGACAAATTCACAGAGATAGATAGACAGACACGCTCGACTTCCGCCTAAGCTACTGACGGGCGAAACAAACACGATTAATCTTCTAAGACGCTAACCAACGCATTCCACGGGCCTAAAAATGAAAATGGAAAGGCGTTGAATCCACTCACACTTCCCACGGCACGACAAACAAAGATTTAGAGTGATTTAAAGAGCGTCCATCAAAATGAAACTCAGGAAAAAGAAAAAAAATAGAAAAATCCCCCACAATTTCACACTGACCTGGGGAGACAATGAGGTAATTTCGAGGTTTGAGACTCCAGGGCCCCCGGGGTATATAAAAGGATGGTCTTCAGGCATCAGTCAGCAGTCTCTCCTCCGTCGTCTTTGAGGCAACAGCTGGGCATCATGGTAATAGAGCTTGATTATCTCCAAAATTCCTATAATTACCTTCCAACAACCTGGCATATTTTTGCTTTTCAGAACATCAGAATTTCCTTGCTGTGATTTCTTTCCTCCTTCTTTGCATTTAATATTTGGGGAGTTATAATCATTTTTGAGGGAATAGATTGTTTTTTTTTTTTCATTCATTGCCAGACGCCATGTATTATTATTATTATTATCATTATTGTTATTATTATTATTATTTCAGATCAACACGTACCCTGTGAGCTGAAGAACGTGAAAGTTTTTTTTTTTCGAATTTCTTTATACCTTGAATAACAGATGATTTCTAAAACTTTATTTCAATTTTAATTCGAAATTTTCCTTTAAAAATTTCATACGGTATTTACCCATGCTCTAAGGAGAGAGAGAGAGAGAGAGAGAGAGAGAGAGAGAGAGAGAGAGAGAGAGAATCCTTCTGCCTATTATCTCTTCAGACGAGTAATTTAGATAATTAGTGTAACCATAATTCATTCATTTCAAGTAGACAGGTACTTTCGTCCTTTTGGAGCTTATTTCACGTAGCTCAGTTGCAGAAATAGACAGTGCTACAGCTCTACAGTCTTCCCATAACACTTCTTCGTGACTAGCACCATGTCAGCATTCAAGATGGACAGAAGGCAAATTTATAAGTCAATAGGTCCCTTATTGTTCAATGTAAATCGTCTGTAAATCCTACTTTCTTATTTATTCCTCTGTAAATCCTGAAATCTTACTGAAATCACCGTTTGTAGAAAGCGTACACAAACCGGGATGCTTTTGTGGAAAATATAATGACTCTTACACGCAATATTACTGTTTTCAAAGTTTATAAGTAGTAATTTTCGAGACATTAATATTTACTGTTTACCTATTCCAGAAACTCTACCTGTTCATCGCGGCTTTGGCCCTCCTGGTCGCCCGTGCTATGGCCGTTCCGGGTGGCCATGGTGGCTACGGCTATCGTGGCTATGGTGGACATGGTGGCTACGGCTATGGTGGCTATGGTGGACGTGGTGGGGGCTACATTTCCCATAGTCGTGGCTATGGGGGATATGGTGGTGGCTACAGAGTTCATGGTAGCTATGGCTATGGAGGCTATGGTGGCTATGGAGGCGGTTATGGTTATGCCGGTGGGGTGGGCAATGCTCACTTCAACATTGGTGGTGGCTATGGCGGTCATCGTGGTTATGGCTATGGTGGTTATGGCGGCCATGGTGGTTATGGATATGGTGGTTACGGCGGTCATGGTGGCTATGGCTATGGTGGCTATGGTCACCACGGAAAGAAGTAATCACCACAGCCACCACTGCACTACGAATATAATTTATCTCGACTTAATGTAAACGTTCGAAAGTAAATAATAAAGCAAGTACCGCCCCCAAAAAAGTGTTTCTTATTTTAAAAGGAAAAAAATCACAGCATCCACTCTTTATACTTCGATTATTATTTATCTCGACGGAATAAACAGGGTAATCCATATATATATATTTCTCCTCTTCCATACCACTGTAGAACTTCTTGTGTGTTGAGAGGACGGCTCAGTCAGAGTTAGTAATATCTATCAGACCTCATTTATTAATTTCCTGTTCCCACTGCTACACCCACGCCCATACCAGCAGACTGTGCCGTCCCCGGGAACTCATACTCTCTATTACAGCTTACCATTTTTTTCCCTTCACTCCAAACCCCCGTTCTCTCCTCAATCGAGACTCCCCTTCGACTAATGGAGTGACCCAAGCAAGACTCACCCCACTCTGGCTAATGGACTGACCGAAGAAAGACTTCCCCCTTCGGCTAATGGACTGGCCCCGCGATGGATGTCTTCATGCGCCCCATCCCGGCAAGCGTCGTTTGTCGCGAGATTGGCTATGCCACTGATGGCTAAACGTATCATCCTCTTTACTTTTTTTCCCGTCTTTATTGGCCGTCTCTCTCTCTCTCTCTCTCTCTCTCTCTCTCTCTCTCTGGCGCTGGATCTCCATGTCCATGCCTTTTTTTTTTTTTTTTTTTTTTTAATCCTCAGACTTCTACTACGACCTCATCTTCTCTTCCCCTGTAACTTCCTTAGCAACTTCAGTATGTCGGTCTTTATTTATTCTGGCTATATGAATGCTAGATGATTTTATTCAAGTTAAGACGCTCTCTCACGCTTGCTTGTAGCTCCCTATTCACTCTTTCATAGCTTCTCATTATTCTCTCTCCTCTCTTACTAAATGATACGGCTCTGGTAGGAGGTAGGAGGAAGGCGTGTAATAACAGGCCACGATTCGAATCCCGAAGGTGACCAAAGGCTTTTCTTGCATGTAAAATAGTAATGACATAACGTGATCTGCTGGACTATAACTGCCTACCCTCGAGCCCTCAAACACTCCTGGCACTCCGTGTGATCCCATAAAAGGCAGTAATGGATTGGACGTTAGAGTATTTAATCTTCTACCAGCACATCACCTGTGTTTAGCTCCCTTATAAGGATTAGAGTTTTGAGGTGGAGGTGCAGGAAAGGGTATAGCTGAGAAGGAGGGTTGATGGTAAAATACAGGTGGTGACAAGGAATGGAGAGGTGATTCTGTTAAGATTTTATTGTATGGCAGTACTGTGATAACCACATGAACGTACAGAAGTAAAGATAGGATCTAGATGGAAAGGGTGGAAATGGGCTATCTAAAAGAGCATGTAATTTAGCTACGTAAGGATAGACAGACGAATAAGGAAGCTCGAAAGCGTTGTGATGATGCTGATGTGTTGCAATGTGTTTGCATGAGCACTTTATGATGGTTTGTCCATGTGGTGAAAGGAGGGGAAGAGTTCGACTGGGAGAGTGTGTGTGAGTAACAAATTGGTGGTGGAAGCCGGAGGGTTAGCTTGAAGGACAGAGTACACGTATCTATGAGTAAGAGTGGTATCGGATGGAGGAAGGGTCGCCTGATTCTGGTCTAAGAGCCACGTGGAGGTGATCTGTGCGTGGCCACCCCCAGCGAGATAGACATTTGGGTATAAACATAAAATAATCGCTCCTTTATAACTTCCAATTTTTCTCCTTCAATTCCAATAAGCTTCTCCCCCAATCTCTCCCCAACTCATTTTTTTCCCTCCTATTTCCCTGCTGCATGTTCCCTCCTCCCCCCCCTCCTCTCTCTCTCTCTCTCTCTCTCTCTCTCTCTTTTTCTGCAGGAGGGATGACTTTGATGCAGTGTCGAATATTGTACCACCTCCACTCTGTTGATTCACCTGGCCAGCGGGGGGTTAAGGTGCACTGCAATATTTCACTGCGATTATGTGCAACAGCTATTCACTCCACTTCTTTTTTTTTATCTTGCAATCACCTGGGAGTCCTTTATTATTGACTTAACAGTGTGCAATATTTCACTGCCTTACATTTCTGAGTTCCTTTTATCTGTCTTCTTTGTCTCTCTCTTTTTTTTTCTTTTTTTTTTTTTTTTTGCCAAGTAGCCCGAGAACGTCTTAATCATTTTCTTGTTCTAAAGTTGGACAATTTTATTCACCTTAAGCTATGAGACGTCCCCCACCCCCCTATCTCATAGTAAAGGTGCTACCTGAAGGCTTTATTTGAGCCTTCCAATTTAGAAATCCCACCTAATAGGAAAAAAAAATGTGGTAGTAGCCGAGCCGAAAAAAAAAAAAAAAATACCGAACAGAAATGGTTACTCTTACGTTGATTCTCGTTTTTATTTATTTATTCATCGCTCTTACGGAGACTCTTTCATTTTTCTGAGGGATACCATTAACAGGTAAATAGTTAAAGACTACCACAATTATTATTATTATTATTATTATTATTATTATTATTATCATTATTATTATTATCGTCCCAGGAATGTACCGAACTGGAGGGGTTAGATACAATCTCCACCAATCCCCTGACATTATTCCTAAGCTGAAGAAAATAGTATGGAATATTTAATTTGAAAAAAACAAAATCATTATCAGAGTGGATGGTCAAAACGTCTTACTCTTCTCTAACAGCCTAACTACGGTAATTAAGTCTGTTGGGTTAGCGCATGCTTAAAAAAAAAAATCTTACGTAATCTTAATGGGTTTATAGCAAGTTGTTAATAAGAACTATCTCTCTCTCTCTCTCTCTCTCTCTCTCTCTCTCTCTCTCTCTCTCTCTCTCTCTCTCTCTCTCCAATTCACAGTTTTTCCCATTAGGCTTTCCTGATCTTCTTTCTCCTTCTTCCCCTCCCCCCCTCTCTCTCCCTCTACTTCACCTCCCTCAGGCTGATGATTGACTTAAGAATATATTGCCAAACTTCTTGATTCAATTTTCTTTCCCCTACGAATATATTAACAAACTTTTTGACTTAATTTTCCTCCCACTCTTTCCATTTCTCAATCACTTACCCGGTACTTTTTTTTCCTTCTCCTCTTTCCCTTTCTTCTTCTTCCTCTCTCCTTTATTGCCTTCCTTTTCTTTTATGCCTTTCCTTTCAATTTTCTGGCTTGATTCCTCTTCTTATTGCTCTTTCGTCTTCCCTTCATTCACGTTTCCTTTCAGTAAAAATTCGTCTTCATTCATCATCATCTCCCGCAAGTGTAAATTTCAAATATGCTTCAGTCTATATTTTCACACTTCTTTCTTCCTCATTCTTCTTCTTCTTTTTATTATTATTATTATTATTATTATTATTATTAATATGTTTATTATTATTATTATTATTATTATTATTATTTTCACTGTCATTCTTTTTCTTTTTCCTCCTTCTCTTCTCCCCTCCCCTCCCCCCTTCTCTCCCCCACCACCCTCGAGGCCAGGCATGTCATAAAGGCGGTTATTAGCCCCGTGTCAGTGTGATGAACGCCCAAATGCCTTTTGAAGCCTACCTTACCCCACTCCACAATAAAATCTGTATGTGAAATAACAGACAATATTAATAGTTTCCATTAATAAGACAGTTAAATCTCTCACCACAAAGATTTTATTTATTATTCATTATTACTATTATGATGATTACTGATGATGATGATGATGACGATGATGATGATAAAGGTCGCAGTGGAGGGGGTTATCACCAAAGAAACTGGACTGGACAAATATAACGAGTGATGATATATGAATCCATATAACGGTAATAACTGTGCAAATGGGAAAACAGCAGGTTCAATAAAAAGATCAATATTAAGGGGAAACAATATATAAACGGCGATTAACGGTCAATTTATTATAGAGAGAAACCAAGCAAGAAAACGCGACTAACAATAAGGGCCGCATGAGCTGGCCAGCAATATATAAAAAACGGTGATGAAATATGAACACAGATGAACAGTAATAACAATGAACATCAGAGAAAAGAGCAAGTTCAAGAAAAAAAAAAAAAAAAAAGGTCAATAATCCATCTATCCATCCATCATCCAATCCTACATTGCCCCATGAGAAGCGTAGAAGACCGGGGCTAGGCAGTTGGTCTCGACATTTAAGATGAGGGTGACCAGCCTCACTCATCCCTGAGTGGCATTAGCCTAAATGAGCAATCAACCCCAACCACTCCTTGGATATAAACCTTCACTGGCTCAATCCGATTGGAGCGCTGTAATTACCCACTAAACCACCAGGCGCCAAAATTTGGTTATATGGTTACCACCCAGTGTAGAAAATGGTTTCCTGGTGTACAGGAAACCATTGGGCTTGTCACTCAGTGTAGAGTCACCCCCAGGCAGAGGGAAGAGGAAAGAATGAAGGAAAGAAAGACAGAAGAGGGAGTGTAAAGTTACCCGTAGACAGAAGGATGAGGAAAGAATGAAGGAAACGAAGACAGAAGAGGATGGAAGGAAAGAAGGATGGAGGAGAGGAAAGGGCAGACACCCGACAGCTGCACTACATCGAGTGAGTGGATGGTGAGCGTCCCCACCTACCACAAAAAGGTCAATATTACAGAAACAAAATATAAAAGTACATAGTGAGAGAGAGAGAGAGAGAGAGAGAGAGAGAGAGAGAGAGAGAGAGAGAGAGAGAGAGAGAGAGAGAGAGAGAGAGAATGTGGGTAAATAATGTATCTGGGTAAGGTAGGGTAAAGTTACATTTGAGTAAATCAGACTGACCTCCTGATATATGTCTACAAGATCAATGTTATAACTATCCTGTTATAATTTGGTTTAAGTTTTTCCACGACGCAATTCAGTTATAAGCCAGGACCTTCTTGAACCAGCTACTATCTCCCCCTGCCAATGAGTAATAGTGGCCTAAACTGACTCTCCATACACCCAATCACACTGCTAAAGTAATGGTTAAAGGATAAGAAGTTCAGAACCAAGTGATAGCAGTGTTAGGACAATATGATTTTACTTTCATGGTGTGTTTAAGTCCCATCTGGGCTAGTTTGTATAATGTCCATTGTTTGTGGGTGTAGACTGTTAATTTATTTATAATCATACTGTCAAAATCATGCTTTCTTGAAACTTTAAAGCCCATTCTACTTATCAACTTCTACAGGCATTTCCCTGGCAATTATGAGACACTTCACAGTTTTAGCTAAGTTGTAAATGGTAACTGCATGCAATAATTTCATTTTTAACCAATATTTGTTTGCAAAACGGCACCATAGGCTAATCCGGCAGTAATACTCTAAATCCCACAAATGACTTATCTGAATATTTTCAAGTAGCAGGTAATACCAATTCATGTGAAACAATAAAACACAACTACTATATCAATGTTTCTTTAATTACAATTGCCCTTTTTCATGATCATTAACAACATTGAAATGAAAGTGATGTATAATACCATGCAGCAGGGTAATTGTACAGTGTCCTAGGTGATAGCGTAAACTACCTAACTGTTCATTATACAAGAGGCTGCCAAAATATGTAGTACTTATTGAAATATAACCACCTGGAATTTAGGCACTCCTCAATTTTCCATATAATCCTTAAATTTTATTTTGATACATGACTGCTATGCTTTTTTTTTTTTTTTTTTTTTTTTTAAGAGAAATGTTTATTATCAATCTTTAACAAAAATATTAGCTGGAAGTGCAAAGGTTTGGCGTTAAGGCTACATGAATAAAGCTTCCAGCATACTTCACAATGCTGTCAGTAACTGGGGACAATATATGTTATGGCAATCAAGTGAATTTATGGCTTAGAGCAAATACTGTGTAGAACTTCCTAAAATGCAACAGGAGGGCAATTGTGCTAAGACTGTACGGGGTAACTGCGACTGATAATAGAGTACATACATACATAATGCACATAATGGAGATACTGATTGTTGTGAACTATTCCACACACTGAAAACAACTACCTAATGCATTTTGTTCATCTGCTGGTAAATTCAGGAAGTAGCTTACCAGACAAATTGATGTTGACTTACAAGCCCCAACTGCAGGATGGAAATGGGTGATTATCTTCTAGCACGCTATCCAGGTGCAGGCCATGGCAAAGACTATCGTTATATTGGTGTGTAACACAACTTGACTGAGTCAGAAAACATTGCATGGGATGTTCGCCTTTTTCGTAAACCTGAATCACAGAAAGTGAAGCCCGAGTCTCTGACTTTCAAGGAGCCTGAGGTCCCAGATATACGGTAGCTGACATAACTACAGTGCTGAGTGTTTTGAAACCAGAAAAACCTAAGTTTGTAAAGACTGAGGGCTGATATATAAAGATTTTATACCCTTTGATGTTATCAATACATTATCATTAAATTTATCACTAATCCTGTGTAGCCTATGCTAAATGATTTTGAAATATTTCACAATGTTTCGTTCTAAACACCATATGATTTTCTAATGTCTCACAATGTTCTGTTCTCAGCAGATATATAAAAAAAAATATAAACAGCATATATAAAAAAAATGTAAACAGACCAGCCCAACTGTCTCAAATTATTGAGCAACTGCATCATGTTTTCCCACAAATTAGTAAAGTTATTATTTTTGTGCAGCAACTCTTTTCAAAGTACGGTATAATTTTCCCATACATATAATTAGAAGCAATCAACTGTACTAATCACAGTAGTAGTTTCCGTAACATTAACAATTAATGAAAAATGCATTAAAACACTTGCGTCATTACTCCGCTGTGCGATACTGTACTTAATTACAAGACTATAACCTCTTTGAATAGTTTACTCTCCTCATTAACGTACTGTATACCATATTCCATTGTCCTCTAATATATCACGTATGCATTATGACAGTGCAGCACTTTTACCAAAACCACATATACCAGTATACATTGTACATTTGAATATCTGCGGGTGACTGAGTGATGACCGGAGAAAACCGATCAAACTAAAAGCGAGTCTCTGGCAGCTTCTACACACCAAAACAAATCACAATGGCTTTAATGTGTAGCACCTAACCCAAGCAGTGAATCTTGTTTTTGACGCAGTACGTACAGTATACTACACCTGAAACGGAATGGGTACCAGTAGTGTTGAATTCCGACAGATATTTACAGGAAAGAGGTTGCTCAGAATATTGGGTGCAACACTGTAGGCCTATTGGTTTGCCCCACATCATAAGGATCTGACTCCACAGCAAACTAACTCCCACACCACTTTTCTGCACAGAAAACGGGCCCTCGGGTCACTTTTCTATAAAATTTGACCTTTATGTCCGGTTGTTTGGTTTGGTTTGCTTGGCTTCGCTTAGATTTGGTTGGGGGCATCACATTTCTAAACTGAAAGTAACTCTCAGGTCACTAAGGCTATCCATACTGGTTAATATTCCATTTGACACTGGCATGAGTTATGCATAAAAGTAGAAAAAATTCTGAATACAGCAAAATTAATAAAACAATCAAATCACTAGAAGCAGGTAAAATTGCCCAAATTTGAATAAATAAGCAATAAAATGTAAAATAACCAACCACACTTCAAAAAAACCTACTGTCAACTATGAAAAACTATCATTATTGAAAGGCCAGTACACTTGACAAACCGTACCGTAATAATTAATCATTTGAAAACAAATAGCATGAACTGAAAGCTCTTTATCCTGCATTAATATATTTAAGCAATATTTTGGATGGTAATCCTAGAACACCACAACATGATCAAAAGTTCTTACCTTGCCTCTTCCTTCCCTCATTTCCTCTTGCAATTCGTATTTACTCAAACTCCATGCTTATCATGCCCCAAATGAAGGTCAAACACCGTTCATTAACTAACAAAAGCACTTCAACACACTAATTTTGCCCTAAAGGTACATAAACAGAGTCTACAGCTTTCGATACACTGTGCTTGCAGTCACGTGTAGAGCAGGGCTTTAAGAAATGTTTGACAAGTCCCTCAGTGCAGAGTCCCCTGAAAATTGCAATACATTAAATGAGTGGACGGCAGGGACACCACACATGTAAACCATGTATTCTATTTCATTATGTAACCCATTGGAGCTAAATGTTTTGGCATTAGTCAGAATATTTAGTCACAATTACCAAACACACCGAAAACATATGGCAAATGATTGCTCACTTTCAACCCCTTTCGTACAATGATGTTGTTTTTGGTTTTATTCTTGCTGCTGGTGAACGATGATGATGATGATGATTACTACTATTACTACTACCACTACTACTACTATGTCTTGTAGTGAAAAGTTTAGCTGGGATTTTTTGTAACCCCCTTCACAGTCTCTCCAAATCTTTATAAAATCTTTTGGATGTAGCAAGAAGAAACTGGAGTTAATTACATATAGGTGACTCTCTCTCTCTCTCTCTCTCTCTCTCTCTCTCTCTGTACTTCCTTTTCTTCGGCCAAGGTTACAGCACGAGAATAAGAATTTACACCTGTATTTTTGACACACCTTGAAGCTTTCCAGAGTGTCGAATATAAACAGTATATATAAATGCACTGCAGACACGCCCTCACCGTTTTGCATAATGGTATATTTCTCTCTCTCTCTCTCTCTCTCTCTCTCTCTCTCTCTCTCTCTCTCTCTCTCTCATAAAATATATGTGTCTTCTTTACCATCACACTTCCTTCGAGCGTAAAGAAATATTGATAGAAATACTAATAAAAAAAAAAGAAAGATAGGTGGATAGACAGATAGACAAATTCACAGAGATAGATAGACAGACACGCTCGACTTCCGCCTAAGCTACTGACGGGTGAAACAGAACACGATTAATCTTCTAAGACGCTAACCAACGCATTCCACGGGCCTAAAAATTAAAATGGAAAGGCGTTGAATCCACTCACACTTCCCACGGCACGACAAACAAAGATTTAGAGTGATTTAAAGAGCGTCCATCAAAATGAAACTCAAGAAAAAGAAAAAAAATAGAAAAATCCCCCACACTTTCACACTGACCTGGGGAGACAATGAGGTAATTTCGAGGTTTGAGACTCCAGGGCCCCCGGGGTATATAAAAGGATGGTCTTCAGGCATCAGTCAGCAGTCTCTCCTCCGTCGTCTTTGAGGCAACAGCTGGGCATCATGGTAATAGAGCTTGATTATCTCCAAAATTCCTATAATTACCTTCCAACAACCTGGCATATTTTTGCTTTTCAGAACATCAGAATTTTCTTACTGTGATTTCTTTCCTCCTTCTTTGCAATTAATATTTGGGGAGTTATAATCATTTTTGAGGGAATAGATTGTTATTATTATTATTATTATTATTATTATTATTATTATTATTATTATTATTATTATCATTATTGTTATTATTATTATTATTATTTCAGATCAACACGTACCCTGTGAGCTGAAGAACGTGAAACTTTTTTTTTTTCGAATTTGTTTATACCTTGAATAACAGATGATTTCTAAAACTTTATTTCTATTTTATTTCGAAATTTTCCTTTAAAAATTTCATACGGTATTTATCCATGCTCTAAGGAGAGAGAGAGAGAGAGAGAGAGAGAGAGAGAGAGAGAGAGAGAGAATCCTTCTGCCTATTATCTCTTCAGACGAGTAATTTAGATAATTAGTGTAACCATAATTCATTCATTTCAAGTAGACAGGTACTTTCGTCCTTTTGGAGCTTATTTCACGTAGCTCAGTTGCAGAAATAGACAGTGCTAC
This sequence comes from Coenobita brevimanus, assembly GCF_032717465.1. Classification (NCBI taxonomy): domain Eukaryota; kingdom Metazoa; phylum Arthropoda; class Malacostraca; order Decapoda; family Coenobitidae; genus Coenobita; species Coenobita brevimanus. The sequence goes on along the minus strand of NC_137003.1, from coordinate 43,556,721 downwards.
AGCTCTACAGTCTTCCCATAACACTTCTTCGTGACTAGCACCATGTCAACATTCAAGATGGACAGAAGGCAAATTTATAAGTCAATAGGTCCCTTATTGTTCAATGTAAATCGTCTGTAAATCCTGCTTTCTTATTTATTCCTCTGTAAATCCTGAAATCTTACTGAAATCACCGTTTGTAGAAAGCGTACACAAACCGGGATGCTTTTGTGGAAAATATAATGACTCTTACATGCAATATTACTGTTTTCAAAGTTTATAAGTAGTAATTTTCGAGACATTAATATTTACTGTTTACCTATTCCAGAAACTCTACCTGTTCATCGCGGCTTTGGCCCTCCTGGTCGCCTGTGCTATGGCCGTTCCGGGTGGCCATGGTGGCTACGGCTATCGTGGCTATGGTGGACATGGTGGCTACGGCTATGGTGGCTATGGTGGACGTGGTGGGGGCTACATTTCCCATAGTCATGGCTATGGGGGATATGGTGGTGGCTACAGAGTTCATGGTAGCTATAGCTATGGAGGCTATGGTGGCTATGGAGGCGGTTATGGTTATGCCGGTGGGGTGGGCAATGCTCACTTCAACATTGGTGGTGGCTATGGCGGTCATCCTGGTTATGGCTATGGTGGTTATGGCGGTCATGGTGGTTATGGATATGGTGGTTACGGCGGTCATGGTGGCTATGGCTATGGTGGCTATGGTCACCACGGAAAGAAGTAATCACCACAGCCACCACTGCACTACGAATATAATTTATCTCGACTTAATGTAAACGCTCGAAAGTAAATAATAAAGCAAGTACCGCCCCCCAAAAAGTGTTTCTTATTTTAAAAGGAAAAAAATCACAGCATCCACTCTTTATACTTCGATTATTATTTATCTCGACGGAATAAACAGGGTAATCCATATATATATATTTCTCCTCTTCCATACCACTGTAGAACTTCTTGTGTGTTGAGAGGACGGCTCAGTCAGAGTTAGTAATATCTATCAGACCTCATTTATTAATTTCCTGTTCCCACTGCTACACCCACGCCCATACCAGCAGACTGTGCCGTCCCCGGGAACTCATACTCTCTATTACAGCTTACCATTTTTTCCCCTTCACTCCAAACCCCTGTTCTCTCCTCAATCGAGACTCCCCTTCGACTAATGGAGTGACCCAAGCAAGACTCACCCCACTCTGGCTAATGGACTGACCGAAGAAAGACTTCCCCCTTCGGCTAAAGGACTGGCCCCGCGATGGATGTCTTCATGCGCCCCATCCCGGCAAGCGTCGTTTGTCGCGAGATTGGCTATGCCACTGATGGCTAAACGTATCATCCTCTTTACTTTTTTTCCCGTCTTTAGTGGCCGTCTCTCTCTCTCTCTCTCTCTCTCTCTCTCTCTCTCTCTCTCTCTCTCTCTCTCTCTCTCTGGCGCTGGATCTCCATGTCCATGCCTTTTTTTTTTTTTTTTTCAATCCTCAGACTTCTACTACGACCTCATCTTCTCTTCCCCTGTAACTTCCTTAGCACCTTCAGTGTGTCGGTCTTTATTTATTCTGGCTATATGAATGCTAGATGATTTTATTCAAGTTAAGACGCTCTCTCACGCTTGCTTGTAGCTCCCTATTCACTCTTTCATAGCTTCTCATTATTCTCTCTCCTCTCTTACTAAATGATACGGCTCTGGTAGGAGGTAGGAGGAAGGCGTGTAATAAGAGGCCACGATTCGAATCCCGAAGGTGACCAAAGGCTTTTCTTGCATGTAAAATAGTAACGACGTAACGTGATCTGCTGGACTATAACTGCCTACCCTCGAGCCCTCAAACACTCCTGGCACTCCGTGTGATCCCATAAAAGGCAGTAATGGATTGGACGTTAGAGTATTTAATCTTCTACCAGCACATCACCTGTGTTTAGCTCCCTTATAAGGATTAGAGTTTTGAGGTGGAGGTGCAGGAAAGGGTATAGCTGAGAAGGAGGGTTGATGGTAAAATACAGGTGGTGACAAGGAATGGAGAGGTGATTCTGTTAAGATTTTATTGTATGGCAGTACTGTGATAACCACACGAACGTATAGAAGTAAAGATAGGATCTAGATGGAAAGGGTGGAAATGGGCTATCTAAAAGAGCATGTAATTTAGCTACGTAAGGATAGACAGACGAATAAGGAAGCTCGAAAGCGTTGTGATGATGCTGATGTGTTGCAATGTGTTTGCATGAGCACTTTATGATGGTTTGTCCATGTGGTGAAAGGAGGGGAAGAGTTCGACTGGGAGAGTGTGTGTGAGTAACAAATTGGTGGTGGAAGCCGGAGGGTTAGCTTGAAGGACAGAGTACACGTGTCATAAAGACTTTGTAGTTACTTGTAGAGAAGTATATTTTAGACTTGTGGTCGAGCGGCTTTTATATCTTGTAGTAGTTTCCCCACCAGATGTCATGTAGTGACGGGAGAGGTAAAGAATAGTATGGGACTATTTTTATTTGTCTTGGAAATATTAAACAGGTATAATAGTATAAGTCCTGGGTAGCTACCTCCCTGTCTCGCTATCTCTCTCTCTCTCTCTCTGTTCTAAGGCTAATCTCCGTCTCGACCTCTCTCCAGGGTCGCTTGTCTCCTTCTAAACTCTCTTTCCTAAAATCTGGTGTAGTAGGGTGTGTGTGTCACGTATGTTCCTCATGGCAACAGAACTTTCTCACGAGAGGACTGCTGACAGCTAACTGCATCATCTCCTTACTGGCCGCTGTCGTCAGCTTTCCTCCGTGTAAGCGTTTAGCGCTGCTCGCTTCTCGCAAACACAACACCTTCTCATCATTTGACTTCCTGCTTCTATCTGTCTCTCTATCTATCTCTCTATCTATCTATTTATCTATCTATCTATTATGTAGTCCTATATTTGCTCGGCCGCGCGAAAATGGCGTACCATCGACATTTAATAGTTATAATATATTAATACATACTACATACACATTATAATGAACTTATAAGCTAGACAGATAGCGAGACAGGGAGGTAGCTACCCAGGACTTATACTATTATACCTGTTTAATATTTCCAAGACAAATAAAAATAGTCCCATACTATTCTTTACCTCTCCCGTCACTACATGACATCTGGTGGGGAAACTACTACAAGATATAAAAGCCGCTCGACCACAAGTCTAAAATATACTTCTCTACAAGTAACTACAAAGTCTTTATGACATTTGGTAGCAGCGAACGTATACGAACCTCGTCTACGAATCAACATTAAATTCCTACAAAATATCAAGATTGACAACAACCAACAATATCAGCTCCTGCCCCCTCCGTCTCCCAGATCATTACGCTGATGCAGAGGTCAAGAGATCACTCGACGCCTTGCAGGTAGCTTAACGACAAACCAGCAAATCTGCGGACATCGTCTCCGAATTAAAAGCAAATTTCTACAAAAGCAACCGAGACTACAAGGTTAGCTTCAGTTCTACAAAGTCTACAGCCATCTACAATCAACTACAATTAACAACTCTACGTCGTCTGTATAATCTTCTACACGCACCTACAAGAAGCGGCAGTCTTCATCCCACAACGAGTAAATCACAAGAAAAAAGGACCAAGAATACATTAAGAAAGAAAGAAAACAAACAAACAAACGAAGAGTGAGAGACGACTCACAACTCATAACCACCAGACCTCACCCTCCTCTCTCTGCTACATCCACCAAACCCCCAACGCTTACGCAGGTGTGAAGAGGTCAATGCACGCAGCAAAACACCAAGTCCATATTTACAACTCATCTTACTCACTCGTCTTCACTCAAGTTACTCATCGCTACTCATTCACTCACCACAGCTACCAGTGTGGGAAGCCGACGTCACCAGGTGCTGAGATGACATCACAACGCGAGTCTGCCATGCCAAGCAACGTGTGACTGACACCAGGCACTTCTCACCCACTACTCATTACTCATTATTCACATAGCTCCTACTCATATTCACTTATTTTCACAGTTAAGTTGGAAATTCGACGTTCTATGTTGAGGTTTGCCTGGGACAGCCGTTAACCACTACAAATACCAGGCCATGGAGTTTCCTGAGTAATATCGTCCATCAACACACCACTAGAATTATCAAGAGATCTTCAATCAAACATGTATTTTCTTCCGAGATCGACTTTTGTATCGACACACCTCTACGATCTGTATCAAGTGGGTAAAATTATACTTGCTCATTTCTTCTCAGTGCTAAAATTAGCTATATTCAACCTATTTACTCATCTAGTTTGCTAGGACATAAATAAACAAGAGGCGTATTTCATAACATCATATCTTAATGACAGGAATATTTTCGCAACCACCCACGTTAATACCAGATGACACACAAATTGCCACAACATCAGACTCACAATTAAGAGACAGCCCACCCATTGTACAACCCACACCACACGTTATAGATAAGGAAACAAATACGGGAGTTTCGGATGATGAGTGGGAAACCCCTTCAGACGTTGAGAGTATCGACTTCGCAGCTGCCTTAAATACGTATGCCAATATACTTAACAGGGTTCACCGGTCCGGTCATACATATTCTACCATTCCCTCACATAACGATAAACTCGTACAAGTTGAATTAACAGGGCAATCATTAAATATGAATCAAGAAACAAATACTGCTGATCTAAAAACCACACCTCACGTTTTTGTGTATCACGAGGATAAGACTGCCCCAAAATTCTCTGGCACAGACAAGGATCGCATTGATGTCATTTCATTAATCAGTCAGTGCGAACAAATGTTCATCAAGCGCCACATACTAGATGAACAAGAGAAAATTGCTATTTTTTCATCTTGCATAAGCCAGGAAAGATGTCCAGCAAGCAATTTATTGCGCTCCGATAAGCTACATCGTGCTAGGACATATGATGAATTTAAAACTGAATTTCTGAAGAAATTTTCTGGAGGTATGAACTTCTTGCCAGGTATAATTCCAGAATTACATAAAATTGTAGATCTTGTAAGGGAGCACACTACAAACCATGTGCTCAGTGAAATAACTGCTGATGTCTCCACAATCAAGAGAACCCTATTAGCTACTCTGGAGAATTCTAAGTGGATAACAGATGATGGAAAGATGTCCCCAGACCTCGTCGTGGACATCATTGGTTATGTAGCTGCCTTGTGTAAATTACCTGATAGAACCCTGAAGATCGCCAAAACAATTGCGTACACCCCGGGAATGTGCTTACTAGACTTAATGAACGAGGTAGAGATGCAGTGCAGTAAAGCAGGTGTGGTCGACACACATGCACATTCTGGTAGAATCAGGGTACCTGAGACAGTATCAGCTGTGAAAACATCAACACCGACCCCAAACAGAGAACAAAATCGATCGCGACCTGAAATGAGGCAGCCCAAACAACCAAAGACGCCTAGACCTCGTTCCCACACGCCTTCCTACAGGCAGTTTCATAAGTTTTCGCGCAGCCCGAGCAGGTCTCGCGCTATAAACAACACTTTTTATGGGAAATCACCTCGTAGGTCACAGTCAAGAGATAGGTCCATTCTGTGTCATTACTGTGCAAAACCAGGACACACAAGGTATGAATGCTTTATCAAGGCAAAAGAGGATAATCAAAAGACACAAGGGTTTGGTCCTTACTGTAGGCATCATAGATACCAAGGGCACTGGACTAGTGATTGCAAAACAGTAGAAAAAATTGTGTCTATGTTCAAATCGGGGGAAGACCAAGTCATGACAAAAAACGAACAAACGTAAAGAAGAACAAGGTTAAACTTCACATAGGAGGCATGTTGGGAAATGAGTGTATCTTGATACCAGCTGTATGTGAGGATCAAAACGTTTCCTTATTTTTAGATACAGGCTCTCCAGTGAACTTAATAACACATGAAGAACTAAATAGAATTCTTAAAAATAAAAAGAAAGTAACTTTTCTGGATGAAGCTGAAGAAAGTAACTTTTCTGGATGAAGCTGAAGAAAGTAACTTTTCTGGATGAAGCTGATTTAGAATTAAACACAGTAGATGGTCAAGAGATTACAGTAAAAGGTATGATAAGATTAAATCTCAGTTTCACAGAAACTACAAGACCATTCTCTGCATTGTTCTATATCGTTGAAAACTTAGCAATTAAAGCTCATATGTTACTGGGCTTAAGATCCATGAGAACTGAGAACATAACTATACTCCCACAAATGAATGGAATAGACTTTGATAATGAATTCATAGAGGAAATACTTTCAGAGCCCTCACCGATTGGTAGAAGAGAGCCAAAAAGAATTGGTAATATTAAAGGCTTTAACAAACATACACAAACAGATGAGTGTATAGATCCACTTACACCAGCAACCCCATCCTCCAGAATTAGTGACCCAGATAACAGTACTGATTTATCAATTTTTCCAGCCCATCTCACTAATGATTTGGTTATACCACCTAATTCATACATGAAGGTTACCATAAAGAGCAAATTACGGAATAGTACTGTTCTTGTCTTAGAAGAATTATGTAAAGTAAAGGGATTGTCAGTAGAAAACGCATTATGTCATACGAACGACGAAGGGCTAACTCAGATATTCATTATTAATCACATGAATGGGGAAGTTCAGTTGAAGAAGGGAACTTGCATAGTCAATATTGAAAAATGTTTAGCCCCTGTGAAGGAAATAAATATTGGTGGAGTAACAAGTGAGATAAAATCTACGGATAGAGAAAGAATAAAGAGAATTTAATTCACTCAGGTGAATTTGACGAAGAAAATGATTTGTTAACCCTGCTGGAAACACACAGGGACACTGTAGCCTTGCCCGGAGAACAATTAGGGTGTACTAACTTGATTAATCACATGATTAATGTGCACCCAGAAACACCACCAATTTTCGTACCAGCTTATCGCATACCACACTCCCAACGTACACTTGCAAATCAGTATGTCGATGAAATGTTAAAGCTTGGAATTATTGAGCCTTCAGTTTCTCCGTGGAACGCTCCCCTTTTCTTTGTGCCCAAGAGAAATGGAGAAATGCGTGCGGTAGTAGATTACCGTAAACTAAATAATCACACAATCCCTGACAGATTTCCCATGCCATTGCTAAGTGATGTTCTACAGAATATTGGTCTTGAGAATAATATATTCTCGACCATCGATCTCCTAAACGGATACTATCAGATTCCGGTATCTCAGGAGTCACGTAAATACACTGCCTTTTCAACAAACAGAGGCCATTATCAATATACAAGAATGCCAATGGGACTGAGGACAGCCCCGGGCACATTCCAGCGTCTTATGAATTACGTATTGTCCGGAATTTTAGGACAAGGAATATTTGTTTATCTTGACGATATTATTATCGCAACGAAGAATATTAAGGATCATCTCAGGAAATTAGACTTACTCTTACAAAAGCTTAGTGATGCTGGATTAAAAATTAAACTTTCTAAATGCAAATTTTGCTTTAAGGAAATAAATTTCTTAGGCCACAAATTAAGCTCTGATGGTATTCACACCACTGATGACAAAATACAGGCAGTGAGAGATTTTCCTGAACCCACTACGACTGACGAAGTTAGACAATTTTTAGGTCTGGCTGGGTACTATAGGTCCTTCGTACCACAGTTCTCTCATATAGCCTTCCCTCTATTCCAACTACTCAAAAAAGATGCTGTATTCCAATGGGAAGAAGAACAAAAAAGGGCATTTAACAATCTGAAAATTAAACTAACGAATGCACCTTGTTTAGCATATCCAGATTACACGAAATCATTTCTTATTTGTACAGACGCATCAGTTAAAGGATTAGGGGCTGTACTGATGCAGGAAGATAAAAGAGGAAAGAATCAACCAATTGCATTTGCCAGCAGACAGACAAGAGGTGCGGAGAAAAATTATAGCACTACAGACTTAGAGGCACTTGCAGTGATTTTTGCATTACAAAAGTTTCGAGATTTGGTATATGGTTACGAAATCCACTTATTCACCGACCATAAACCACTGGTGGGTATGTTTAAAGAAAAACTCCTTTCTGGGAGGAGAGCAAGATGGAAATGTACAGTTGAAAACTACAATGTACAAATACATTATATACAAGGTAAAATGAATATAGTAGCTGACGCATTATCTAGGAACCCGAACACAATTCAGGTCGCGGCGTTAGATCTCAAAGGAAATATCCCAAACCACGAGGATATCGCAAAGGCACAAAGACTTGACCCAGTATGGTCAAAAGTAATATACAAGTTAGAAAGTGGAGATGACATACAATTACCCAAACTTCATGTCCCACTTGAACAATTCACAATGGTCAATAATACATTATACAAAATTAACTCTAAACAACCAAAACGCCAAAGAAATACTAACCAGTTGGTAGTACCTAATGACATGATACCCCAAGTATTACGAATGATACACGACAGCCCACATGCAGGACACCCTGGAAAGGATAAGACATTCAACCAAGCCCAGCTATTATATTACTGGCCTTCATTACGAAGAGATATAAACAATCATATAGACAGATGCGAATCATGTGCGAAACACAAAGGATACCCAATCACACCTGCACCGATGGGTAATTACCCAGTACCACATCAACCATGGGACGTTGTCGCTGTTGATTTACTCAAGATGCCATTATCATACAATAATAACCTATACTTATTCGTAGCAACGGATCATTTTTCCCGTTATGTCATTTTAGCTCCAATTAAAGATAAGACAGCAGAGACAGTAGCAAAGGCAATAACAGATAATGTAATATGTCGCTTTACTACCCCTAAGGTACTAATAAGTGATAATGGAGGAGAATTTAATTCTGAGATCTTACAAGAAATATGTAAACAATACAACATCAAAAAGGTTAACGTTTTGGCCTATCACCCAGCATCGAATGGGTTGGTAGAGAGACAAAATAAAAGGTATTAGATGTGCTACGACACATTCTCAGTGAAAATTATGCAAGCTGGGATGATTGGATTCCCAGAGTAGAGGCCTCCATTAATGGGTCTATAAATAAATCCATTGGTGACACACCACATTTCATTATATATGGCACAGATAAAAAATTACCATATGAGCTCCTAGAAGGTGACAGCATGCCTATATACAATTACGATGATTACTCTAAACTCCGTTTACGTGAATTCCAGGACATTCACAAAAGAGTGCAAAAACAATTAACGATGTCCAAGGAAGAAATGACGGAGGCATTTAACAAAGAAGGCAAAAGATTCACCTATCAGCTTAGGAGACATTGTTTACGGAGTCATTCATACGAGAGACAATAAATTATCCCCAAAATTTGAGGGCCCATACAGAGTAATTAACATAAAGGCAAACAAAGTTTTAATTAAGTCACTTTCAAGTGGCGAGGAAAAACAAGTTCATATTGACCATTTAAAACGAGTTTCAAGGGAATTATCACATAATTATTCAGCCTCGGATACAACCGAACAGGTGAACGTACCTCAAGAAACCAAGCAAGAACACAACAATGATTACAAAAAGAAATTAAGGTCATATACCAAACAATCGAACATAGGTGCAACTATTCCAATGAAATCTACAGTACATCATTTACGAGAATTAAATATCGATTTAAACTCCTTCTATAAATGAAATAACAGCCAACCGTAACGCACATCATCACTATCATCAACCACAGCTTTATAGGAAATTAATAGATTTTTTTTTTTCGGTAGGTTACGATGAAGGGACTTATGCTATGGATTCTCCTATACATAGTAAGGGTATATGCGCACCTAGACCCCAAGCATATAGTACGACAAGGATGCCTCATAGCTCCAACGGCCACGACTACAATCGTCAAGGACGTCATGAGTACTGAAATAAGTCTAGATTACTTGTATGACTTACCTACTTATATAGAAAGACTTGCGACGCCGATGCGAACTCTGGACTTCAAGATAGGGAATTATGTTTCACAATCACATATCACCAAGGAAGTGGATGAAATGGTGAAGTTAGCGAAATGGAAACTAGAACAGGCGAAGTCAACTATGCTCGTCATGATCCAAGATCTCCCATCTTATGGAACAGAGGTGCTGAGCGACAGGAACAACATCACACGTACTCGCCAAAAGCGCGGTTTGTTCGATCTGGGCGGCGCAATTCTTGGGAACATCTTTGGATTGGCTACAGAGGATGACCTTAAAGAAATAAACAAAAAATTTAATAAGATAGCTCAGGTACTAACATACCAAGATAAATTCATCACAGGACAGAACTCGGCAATGAAAATAATTGTGAAAAATCTGAAACAAGCAGAAAACGTAGCTCTCGAGAGTATAGATAAAATAAATGACTTGGAGGGTAACGTTACCCTTTTCCAGCACTTCTCCATCATCACAGAACATATTGACACGATTCTACTACAATTAGAGAACACTAGAGATCATTTCAGGGCACTTATGCAAGGAATTTCGAATGCTGGTGATGGCAAGATCACAAATGACTTACTCCCAGTTCATGAGCTACGTCAGATAGTTAGTCAAGGCATACATACACATAAATTGAAGCCATTGTTCCGCAGTAGGGAATTTATGCAATATTACCCTTACTTGGAAGCAACACTAACACCAACATCTGTGATAGTTCATGTACCATTCATCACGGAAGACCTGTTCACAGTATACCAAATACACCCCTTCCCCTATAGAAACAACAACACTTTAGTCATCATCAACATCAACACAGACACCGAACTCATCATGGTCTCCAAGAGACGAGACACTGTCACTTTCGCAAGTGAGTCAACGATTGAGCGAAAGTGCCGCACATCCTTACATGCTGTTCATCTTTGTCCTGCGTACATTTTCACGTTTCAGCCTACTGATACGGTCCCTTGTGAAATGGCTATCATCAGCAATAACAATATTCATCATCATTGCAACTTCACTTTTGCTCCAGATAAACTTGTACACCATCAACGCATTGGACACTCGCAGTTTTTTTATTTCCCTCATAACACATCAGTTTACATAGTCTGTCCAGATATACCACCATCTCATACATCAGCCTCAGGATTATACATAGCACCAGACTACTGTGCGGTATTTACACCATCCATGTCTACTTTTTCCACCATCAATCACTACGCCATTATCAACCATACACACAAACATTTCCACCCACTGCCTGATATGGACTTAAACATGAGCACAAGTATTAAGTTGACTTCACCTAAGTTTGAAACTATGCAGCTGATCAATGAAACAATGAAGCCCTGGGAAGATTTGAGTTTGAGTATGTTCAACCCATATTATGTGTATAGCCAAGCACCTTCTGTCTTTATAATTATCTGCATTGTGGTTGCAGTATTGCTGTTGGCCATGCACAGAATGCATGCAAGAATTGCTAATTTGGAGTCATTGTTTAGTGGGGGGAGAGTTAACATCACAGTTAACCACCCTGAATGAAGTGTATATATTTTGTATATAGTATTAATTATATATAAAAAAAAAAATAAATAAAAAATAATAATAATAATAATAATAATAACACAAAGAAGAATGACCCATATATGGCAGACCAGTACCATTATCTTTAAATGAAATATTAATAACTCTTACAATAATCTTAATTTTAAACTATTTTTATTCTTGCATGTATGCATTTCACTATAATAACCCAAGTACATACTGTATTACAGTTAAATAATTTACTTTAATGCATTTATTCCAATATGTATTCAACTTATTTAAAATGTAATATTACTGAATAATCACTATTTACTATGAATAATATATGTATACAATATTCATACAATTATGTTACTTTACAATATTATGTATTTCACTTTAATTAGCTTATAAGTTCATTATAATGTGTATGTAGTATGTATTAATATATTATAACTATTAAATGTCGATGGTACGCCATTTTCGCGCGGCCGAGCAAATATAGGACTACATAATAGATAGATAGATAAATAGATAGATAGAGAGATAGATAGAGAGACAGATAGAAGCAGGAAGTCAAATGATGAGAAGGTGTTGTGTTTGCGAGAAGCGAGCAGCGCTAAACGCTTACACGGAGGAAAGCTGACGACAGCGGCCAGTAAGGAGATGATGCAGTTAGCTGTCAGCAGTCCTCTCGTGAGAAAGTTCTGTTGCCATGAGGAACATACGTGACACACACACCCTACTACACCAGATTTTAGGAAAGAGAGTTTAGAAGGAGACAAGCGACCCTGGAGAGAGGTCGAGACGGAGATTAGCCTTAGAACAGAGAGAGAGAGAGATAGCGAGACAGGGAGGTAGCTACCCAGGACTTATACTATTATACCTGTTTAATATTTCCAAGACAAATAAAAATAGTCCCATACTATTCTTTACCTCTCCCGTCACTACATGACATCTGGTGGGGAAACTACTACAAGATATAAAAGCCGCTCGACCACAAGTCTAAAATATACTTCTCTACAAGTAACTACAAAGTCTTTATGACACACGTATCTATGAGTAAGAGTGGTATGGAATGGAGGAAGGGTCGCCTGACTGTGGTCTAAGAGCTACGTGGAGGTGATCTGTGCATAGCCACCCCCAGCGAGATAGACATTTGGGTATAAACATAAAATAATCGCTCCTTTATAACTTCCAATTTTTCTCCTTCAATTCCAATAAGCTTCTCCCCCAATCTCTCCCCAACTCATTTTTTTCCTCCTATTTCCCTGCTGCATGTTCCCTCCTCCCCCCCCCTCCTCTCTCTCTCTCACTTTTTCTGAAGGAGGGATGACTTTGATGCAGTGTCGAATATTGTACCATCTCCGCTCTGTTGATTCACCTGGCCAGCGGGGGGTTAAGGTGCACTGCAATATTTCACTGCGATTATGTGCAACAGCTATTCAGTCCACTTTTTTTTTTTATCTTGCAGTCACCTGGGAGTCCTTTATTATTGACTTAACAGTGTGCAATATTTCACTGCCTTACATTTCTGAGTTCCTTTTATCTGTCTTCTTTGTCTCTCTCTCTCTCTTTTTTTTTTTTTTTTTTTTTTTGCCAAGTAGCCCGAGAACGTCTTAATCATTTTCTTGTTCTAAAGTTGGACTATTTTATTCACCTTAAGCTATGAGACGTCCCCCACCCCCCTATCTCATAGTAAAGGAGCTACCTGAAGGCTTTATTTGAGCCTTCCAATTTAGAAATCCCACCAAACAGGAAAAAAAAATGTGGTGGTAGACAAGCCAAGGAAAAAAAAAAAAAAAATACCGTACAGAAATGGTTACTCTTACGTTGATTCTCGTTTTTATTTATTTATTCATCGCTCTTACGGAGACTCTTTCATTTTTCTGAGGGATACCATTAACAGGTAAATAGTTAAAGACTACCACAATTATTATTATTATTATTATTATTATTATTATTATCATTATTATTATTATCGTCCCAGGAATGTACCGAACTGGAGGGGTTAGATACAATCTCCACTAATCCCCTGACATTATTCCTAAGCTGAAGAAAATAGTATGGAATATATAATTTGAAAAAAACAAAATCATTTTCTGAGTGGATGGTCAAAACGTCTTACTCTTCTCTAACAGCCTAACTACGGTAATTAAGTCTGTTGGGTTAGCGCATGCTTTAATAAAAAAAAAAATCTTACGTAATCTTAATGGGTTTATGGCAAGTTGTTAATAGGAACTCTCTCTCTCTCTCTCTCTCTCTCTCTCTCTCTCTCTCTCTCTCTCTCTCTCTCTCTCCAATTCACAGTTTTTCCCATTAGGCTTTCCTGATCTTCTTTCTCCTTCTTCCCCTCCCCCCCTCTCTCTCCCTCTACTTCACCTCCCTCAGGCTGATGATTGACTTAAGAATATATTGCCAAACTTCTTGATTCAATTTTCTTTCCCCTACGAATATATTAACAAACTTTTTGACTTAATTTTCCTCCCACTCTTTCCTTTTCTCAATCACTTACCCGGTACTTTTTTTTCCTTCTCCTCTTTCCCTTTCTTCTTCTTCCTCTCTCCTTTATTGCCTTCCTTTTCTTTTATGCCTTTCCTTTCAATTTTCTGGCTTGATTCCTCTTCTTATTGCTCTTTCGTCTTCCCTTCATTCACGTTTCCTTTCAGTAAAAATTAGTCTTCATTCATCATCATCTCCCGCAAGTGTAAATTTCAAATATGCTTCAGTCTATATTTTCACACTTCTTTCTTCCTCATTCTTCTTCTTCTTTTTATTATTATTATTATTATTATTATTATTATTATTAATATGTTTATTATTATTATTATTATTTTCACTGTCATTCTTTTTCTTTTTCCTCCTTCTCTTCTCCCCTCCCCTCCCCCCTTCTCTCCCCCACCACCCTCGAGGCCAGGCATGTCATAAAGGCGGTTATTAGCCCCGTGTCAGTGTGATGAACGCCCAAATGCCTTTTGAAGCCTACCTTACCCCACTCCACAATAAAATCTGTATGTGAAATAACAGACAATATTAATAGTTTCCATTAATAAGACAGTTAAATCTCTCACCACAAAGATTTTATTTATTATTCATTTTTACTATTATGATGATTACTGATGATGATGATGATGACGATGATGATGATAAAGGTCGCAGTGGAGGGGGTTATCACCAAAGAAACTGGACTGGACAAATATAACGAGTGATGATATATGAATCCATATAACGGTAATAACTGTGCAAATGGGAAAACAGCAGGTTCAATAAAAAGATCAATATTAAGGGAAAACAATATATAAACGGCGATTAACGGTCAATTTATTATAGAGAGAAACCAAGCCAGAATACGCGACTAACAATAAGGGCCGCATGAGCTGGCCAGCAATATATAAAAAACGGTGATGAAATATGAACACAGATGAACAGTAATAACAATGAACATCAGAGAAAAGAGCAAGTTCAAGAAAAAAAAAAAGGTCAATAATCCATCCATCCATCCATCATCCAATCCTACATTGCCCCATGAGAAGCGTAGAAGACCGGGGCTAGGCAGTTGGTCCCGACATTTAAGATGAGAGTGACCAGCCTCACTCATCCCTGAGTGGCATTAGCCTAAATGAGCAATCAACCCCAACCACTCCTTGGATATAAACCTTCACTGGCTCAATCCGATTGGAGCGCTGTAATTACTCACTAAACCACCAGGCGCCAAAATTTGGTTATATGGTTACCACCCAGTGTAGAAAATGGTTTCCTGGTGTACAGGAAACCATTGGGCTTGTCACTCAGTGTAGAGTCACCCCCAGGCAGAGGGAAGAGGAAAGAATGAAGGAAAGAAAGACAGAAGAGGGAGTGTAAAGTTACCCGTAGACAGAAGGATGAGGAAAGAATGAAGGAAACGAAGACAGAAGAGGATGGAAGGAAAGAAGGATGGAGGAGAGGAAAGGGCAGACACCCGACAGCTGCACTACATCGAGTGAGTGGATGGTGAGCGTCCCCACCTACCACAAAAAGGTCAATAATACAGAAACAAAATATAAAAGTACATAGTGAGAGAGAGAGAGAGAGAGAGAGAGAGAGAGAGAGAGAGAGAGAGAGAGAGAGAGAGAGAGAGAGAGAGAGAGAGAGAGAGAGAGAGAGAGAATGTGGGTAAATAATGTATCTGGGCAGGGTAGGGTAAAGTTACATTTGAGTAAATCAGACTGACCTCCTGATATATGTCTACTAGATCAATGTTATAACTATCCTGTTATAATTTGGTTTAAGTTTTTCCACGACGCAATTCAGTTATAAGCCAGGACCTTCTTGAACCAGCTACTATCTCCCCCTGCCAATGAGTAATGATGGCCTAAACTGACTCTCCATACACCCAATCACACTGCTAAAGTAATGGTTAAAGGATAAGAAGTTCAGAACCAAGTGATAGCAGTGTTAGGACAATATGATTTTACTTTCATGGTGTGTTTATGTCCCATCTGGGCTAGTTTGTATAATGTCCATTGTTTGTGGGTGTAGACTGTTAATTTATTTATAATCATACTGTCAAAATCATGCTTTCTTGAAACTTTAAAGCCCATTCTACTTATCAACTTCTACAGGCATTTCCCTGGCAATTATGAGACACTTCACAGTTTTAGCTAAGTTGTAAATGGTAACTGCATGCAATAATTTCATTTTTAACCAATATTTGTTCGCAAAACGGCACCATAGGCTAATCCGGCAGTAATAGTCTAAATCCCACAAATGACTTATCTGAATATTTTCAAGTAACAGGTAATACCAATTCATGTGAAACAATAAAACACAACTACTATATCAATGTTTCTTTAATTACAATTGCCCTTTTTCATGATCATTAACAACCTTGAAATGAAAGTGATGTATAATACCATGCAGCAGGGTAATTGTACAGTGTCCTAGGTGATAGCATCAACTACCTAACTGTTCATTATACAAGAGGCTGCCAAAATATGTAGTACTTATTGAAATATAACCACCTGGAATTTAGGCACTCCTCAATTTTCCATATAATCCTTAAATTTTATCTTGATACATGACTGCTATGCTTTTTTTTTTTTTTTTTAAGAGAAATGTTTATTATCAATCTTTAACAAAAATATTAGCTGGAAGTGCAAAGGTTTGGCGTTAAGGCTACATGAATAAAGCTTCCAGCATACTTCACAATGCTGTCAGTAACTGGGGACAATATATGTTATGGCAATCAAGTGAATTTATGGCTTAGACCAAATACTGTGTAGAACTTCCTAAAATGCAACAGGAGGGCAATTGTGCTAAGACTGTACGGGGTAACTGCGACTGATAATAGAGTACATACATACATAATGCACATAATGGAGATACTGATTGTTGTGAACTATTCCACACACTGAAAACAACTACCTAATGCATTTTGTTCATCTGCTGGTAAATTCAGGAAGTAGCTTACCAGACAAATTGATGCTGACTTACAAGCCCCAACTGCAGGATGGAAATGGGTGATTATCTTCTAGCACGCTATCCAGGTGCAGGCCATGGCAATGACTATCGTTATATTGGTGTGTAACACAACTTGACTGAGTCAGAAAACATTGCATGGGATGTTCGCCTTTTTCGTAAACCTGAATCACAGAAAGTGAAGCCCGAGTCTTTGACTTTCAAGGAGCCTGAGGTCCCAGATAAACGGTAGCTGACATAACTACAGTGCTGAGTGTTTTGAAACCAGAAAAACCTAAGTTTGTAAAGACTGAGGGCTGATATTTAAAGATTTTATACCCTTTGATGTTATCAATACATTATCATTAAATTTATCACTAATCCTGTGTAGCCTATGCTAAATGATTTTGAAATATTTCACAATGTTTCGTTCTAAACACCATATGATTTTCTAATGTCTCACAATGTTCTGTTCTCAGCAGATATATAAAAAAAAATATAAACAGCATATATAAAAAAAATGTAAACAGACCAGCCCAACTGTCTCAAATTATTGAGCAACTGCATCATGTTTTCCCACAAATTAGTAAAGTTATTATTTTTGTGCAGCAACTCTTTTCAAAGTACGGTATAATTTTCCCATACATATAATTAGAAGCAATCAACTGTACTAATCACAGTAGTAGTTTCCGTAACATTAACAATTAATGAAAAATGCATTAAAACACTTGCGTCATTACTCCGCTGTGCGATACTGTACTTAATTACAAGACTATAACCTCTTTGAATAGTTTACTCTCCTCATTAACGTACTGTATACCATATTCCATTGTCCTCTAATATATCACGTATGCAGTATGACAGTGCAGCACTTTTACCAAAACCACATATACCAGTATACATTGTACATTTGAATATCTGCGGGTGACTGAGTGATGACCGGAGAAAACCGATCACACTAAAAGCGAGTCTCTGGCAGCTTCTACACACCAAAACAAATCACAACGGCTTTAATGTGTAGCACCTAACCCAAGCAGTGAATCTTGTTTTTGACGCAGTACGTACAGTATACTACACCTGAAACGGAATGGGTACCAGTAGTGTTGAATTCCGACAGATATTTGCAGGAAAGAGGTTGCTCAGAATATTGGGTGCAACACTGTAGGCCTATTGGTTTGCCCCACATCATAAGGATCTGACTGCACAGCAAACTAACTCCCACACCACTTTTCTGCACAGAAAACGGGCCCTCGGGTCACTTTTCTATAAAATTTGACCTTTATGTCCGGTTGTTTGGTTTGGTTTGCTTGGCTTCGCTTAGATTTGGTTGGGGGCATCACATTTCTAAACTGAAAGTAACTCTCAGGTCACTAAGGCTATCCATACTGGTTAATATTCCATTTGACACTGGCATGAGTTATGCATAAAAGTAGAAAAAATTCTGAATACAGCAAAATTAATAAAACAATCAAATCACTAGAAGCAGGTAAAATTGCCCAAATTTGAATAAATAAGCAATAAAATGTAAAATAACCAACCACACTTCAAAAAAACCTACTGTCAACTATGAAAAACTCATTATTGAAAGGCCAGTACACTTGACAAACCGTACCGTAATAATTAATCATTTGAAAACAAATAGCATGAACTGAAAGCTCTTTATCCTGCATTAATATATTTAAGCAATATTTTGGATGGTAATCCTAGAACACCACAACATGATCAAAAGTTCTTACCTTGCCTCTTCCTTCCCTCATTTCCTCTTGCAATTCGTATTTACTCAAACTCCATGCTTATCATGCCCCAAATGAAGGTCAAACACCGTTCATTAACTGACAAAAGCACTTCAACACACTAATTTTGCCCTAAAGGTACATAAACAGAGTCTACAGCTTTCGATACACTGTGCTGGCAGTCACGTGTAGAGCAGGGCTTTAAGAAAAGTTTGACAAGTCCCTCAGTGCAGAGTCCCCTGAAAATTGCAGTACATTAAATGAGTGGACGGCAGGGACACCACACATGTAAACCATGTATTCTATTTCATTATGTAACCCATTGGAGCTAAATGTTTTGGCATTAGTCAGAATATTTAGTCACAATTACCAAACACACCGAAAACATATGGCAAATGATTGCTCACCTTCAACTTAACCCCTTTCGTACAATGATGTGTTTTTGGTTTTATTCTTGCTGCTGGTGAACGATGATGATGATGATGATTACTACTATTACTACTTCTACTACTACTATTATGTCTTGTAGTGAAAAGTTTAGCTGGGATTTTTTGTAACCCCCTTCACAGTCTCTCCAAATCTTTATAAAATCTTTTGGATGTAGCAAGAAGAAACTGGAGTTAATTAAATATAGGTGACTCTCTCTCTCTCTCTCTCTCTCTCTCTCTGTACTTCCTTTTCTTCGGCCAAGGTTACAGCACGAGAATAAGAATTTACACCTGTATTTTTGACACACCTTGAAGCTTTCCAGAGTGTCGAATATAAACAGTATATATAAATGCACTGCAGACACGCCCTCACCGTTTTACATAATGGTATATTTCTCTCTCTCTCTCTCTCTCTCTCTCTCTCTCATAAAATATATGTGTCTTCTTTACCATCACACTTCCTACGAGCGTAAAGAAATATTGATAGAAATACTAATAAAAAAAAAGAAAGATAGGTGGATAGACAGATAGACAAATTCACAGAGATAGATAGACAGACACGCTCGACTTCCGCCTAAGCTACTGACGGGCGAAAAAAACACGATTAATCTTCTAAGACGCTAACCAACGCATTCCACGGGCCTAAAAATGAAAATGGAAAGGCGTTGAATCCACTCACACTTCCCACGGCACGACAAACAAAGATTTAGAGTGATTTAAAGAGCGTCCATCAAAATGAAACTCAGGAAAAAGAAAAAAAATAGAAAAATCCCCCACACTTTCATACTGACCTGGGGAGACAATGAGGTAATTTCGAGGTTTGAGACTCCAGGGCCCCCGGGGTATATAAAAGGATGGTCTTCAGGCATCAGTCAGCAGTCTCTCCTCCGTCGTCTTTGAGGCAACAGCTGGGCATCATGGTAATAGAGCTTGATTATCTCCAAAATTCCTATAATTACCTTCCAACAACCTGGCATATTTTTGCTTTTCAGAACATCAGAATTTTCTTGCTGTGATTTCTTTCCTCCTTCTTTGCATTTAATATTTGGGGAGTTATAATCATTTTTGAGGGAATAGATTGTTATTATTATTATTATTATTATTATTATTATTATTATTATTATTATCATTATTGTTATTATTATTATTATTATTTCAGATCAACACGTACCCTGTGAGCTGAAGAACGTGAAACTTTTTTTTTTTTTGGAATTTTTTTATACCTTGAATAACAGATGATTTCTAAAACTTTATTTCTATTTTATTTCGAAATTTTCCTTTAAAAATTTCATACGGTATTTATCCATGCTCTAAGGAGAGAGAGAGAGAGAGAGAGAGAGAGAGAGAATCCTTTTGCCTATTATCTCTTCAGACGTGTAATTTAGATAATTAGTGTAACCATAATTCATTCATTTCAAGTAGACAGGTACTTTCGTCCTTTTGGAGCTTATTTCACGTAGCTCAGTTGCAGAAATAGACAGTGCTACAGCTCTACAGTCTTCCCATAACACTTCTTCGTGACTAGCACCATGTCAGCATTCAAGATGGACAGAAGGCAAATTTATAAGTCAATAGGTTCCTTATTGTTCAATGTAAATCGTCTGTAAATCCTGCTTTCTTATTTATTCCTCTGTAAATCCTGAAATCTTACTGAAATCACCGTTTGTAGAAAGCGTACACAAACCGGGATGCTTTTGTGGAAAATATAATGACTCTTACACGCAATATTACTGTTTTCAAAGTTTATAAGTAGTAATTTTCGAGACATTAATATTTACTGTTTACCTATTCCAGAAACTCTACCTGTTCATCGTGGCTTTGGCCCTCCTGGTCGCCTGTGCTATGGCCGCTCCGGGTGGCCATGGTGGCTACGGCTATGGTGGCTATGGTGGACATGGTGGCTACGGCTATGGTGGCTATGGTGGACGTGGTGGGGGCTACATTTCCCATAGTCATGGCTATGGGGGATATGGTGGTGGCTACAGAGTTCATGGTAGCTATGGCTATGGAGGCTATGGTGGCTATGGAGGCGGTCATGGTTATGCCGGTGGGGTAGGCAGTGCTCACTTCAACATTGGTGGTGGCTATGGCGGTCATGGTGGTTATGGCTATGGTGGTTATGGCGGTCATGGTGGTTATGGATATGGTGGTTATGGCGGTCATGGTGGCTATGGCTATGGTGGCTATGGTCACCACGGAAAGAAGTAATCACCACAGCCACCACTGCACTACGAATATAATTTATCTCGACATAATGTAAATGCTCGAAAGTAAATAATAAAACAAGTTCCCCTAAAAAAAAAAAGTGTTTCTTATTTTAAAAGGAAAAAATCACAGCATCCACTCTTTATAATTCGATTATTATTTATCTCGACGGAATAACAGGGTAATCCATATATGTGTTTCTCCTCTTCCATACCACTGTAGAACTTCTTGTGTGTTGAGAGGACGGCTCAGTCAGAGTTAGTAATATCTATCAGACCTCATTTATTAATTTCCTGTTCCCACTGCTACACCCACGCCCATACCAGCAGACTGTGCCGTCCCCCGGAACTCAAACTCTCTATTACACCTTACCATTTTTTTTCCATCACTCCAAACCCCCGTTCTCTCCTCAGTTTATACCTAAACTTCATTTTCGATTTCATCGTCTGGTTTAGGGCCGAATTGAAGGGTGGCAGAGGAGGCTTCTCAGCTCCTTTTTCATAGCGATTTATATTGCCTATGACGCCTTAACATTCTTTATACTTTGTCTACATTGTTTAACTTGTGACACTCTTAGCAGACATAATAAACGATAAGAAGAAAGTGTCGCGAAATATCCAGCGTCACTAATGAAACGACTCTGATATTAACGAAAATGTTCTTGTTTTGGGCTTGAGAAAATCGTAATTGTACTCAAGAAAAAGGGAGATGGTGAGGAAAATTGATATGAGGAAGATATGGAAGAGGAAGTGGAAAACCAGGATGAAGAGAAGGGAGAGATGTATGAAAAGGGGTATGGGAAAGAGGAGGGAGATGTAGAGGTATATAAGAGTGGAGAGAGGAGAAGAGATATGGAGAGACCAAGTACGGTTTAATAAATACAGTTTGTAACCTTGAGATACATGGGATTCCTCTCGGCTATATATATATATATATATATATATATATTGATCTATCTATCTATCTATCTATCTATCTATCTATATATATATATATATATATATATATATATATATATACCCTGGGTTTGGTATGAAGTAATGAAACAGTTAAGTGTGGGTATATAATTATGTCCTGCTGGGTTCGTCGTTAGATTGGTGGGAATAAGGAAAAAATGAAGGAAAAGAAAGAAAAGAAAAAAAAGGAAGAAAAAGCTAGAGAAAATAAAATAAAATTCAGAAGAGAGAGAGAGAGAGAGAGAGAGAGAGAGAGAGAGAGAGAAGGATGAGATGGAAAATTGTGAAACGGTTGATTGGAGGTCATGATGCCACGGCCACTCCATTGAAGACAAGCTGCTATGGTGACCTGTAAGACAAAGAGATATCGGCATATTATCGGCAAATTATCGCCAAACACGAATAGACGAACGAATTGCCAGAGAAATGACCAAACAGAATTGGAGATAAGTTTAAGGTGTGAGGTTACCTGTGCGTATTTAATCTGTGGGTAGGAAGGAAAGTGATCTAATTTTTCTGCCAAGGTGTGTGCCTAGGAGGTACTGTACTAGACATTTATAGAACGGGTTTGGTAGGAAGAATCAGAACTTTGTGCACAAGTACAAATGTCGTAAGTACTTTCTCACTGGAGACTTTCTTTAACCTTATCACTGCGGAGGGTCTCTAGTGGGATGAATAAAATCGTCTGACGGTACAAAATATAAAGCAGAATTGTGATTACGGTACCGAAGGAGGGGAGGGAATTAATACAGCGCATACACAGGTTAAGGTCCTGAGAGAATGAGAAAGACAAAAATCTGAGAAAGAGGGGGAGAAAAATAGGGAAGGCTTAGAATCAACGCCTTTCGCCTGCACAGGGTCATACGACAAACACTGTTTTCTGAGTCCTAATCCTCCCCTAGAACAGGTTTCGCACCAATATTTTTTCAGTCTAGGTTCCTGATTGCACTGGTGGGTTAACAGGGTAAAAGGCGAAGCTAAGTGAGAGGTGAAAGGGTAAAGGAGAACGGGTTGATGTAGCCTGAGGGAGAGGAGACGCTTGTGTGAGTTTTTGTTGGGGTTACCGTAAACGAAGCCTTGATTAACCTTTTGTAGATAGATACATCGGTGGTAGGTGGGGGCGCCCACCACCCACTCACTCGATGTAGTGCTGCTCTCGGATGTCTGCCCTTTCCTTTCTTCCTTCTTTCCTTCCTGCCTCTTCTAGGGTTATTTCCTTCATTCATTCCTCTTCCTTCTGTCTACGGGTGACTTTTCACTCCCTTTTCTGTCTTTCTTTCCTTCATTCTTTCCTCTTCCTTCTGCCTATGGGTCATTCTACACTGAGTGACAAGTCAAATGGTTTCCTGTACACCAGGAACTCATTTACTGCGCTGGGTGGTAACCATATAACCAAATTATGGCATCTGGTGGTTTAGTGGGTAATTAAGGCGGTCCAATCGGATTGAGCCTGTGCAGGTTTATATCCAAGGGATGGTTGAGGTTTATTGCTCACGTAATGTCACTCAGAGATGAGTGAGGCTGGTCACTTTCATCTTAAATGTCAGGACCAACTTGCATAGCCCCGGGCTCCTACGCTCCTCATCTGGCAACACAGGATTGGATGATGGATGGATGGAAATAGGTAAATGATGTAAATAAACATATTATGTAGATATAAATAAATTTTACTTTACATTCACAGTCCTTTGACTATCAGCTGAATTTAATAGTCTGACGATTTTTTTGTTTAACTGCCTTCGACTCTAGGCATAGACTGTAACAGCCCGTTCCATGAGGCCCAACAGTTTTCCTACGTACCATACACCTCCACATGTCACCACTTAGGCACTAACACCAGCCAGCCATAATGAATACATAATAAGGCTGTCTCATAAATGACCTGTGTATTGGCATTAGCGTTTTTTTTTTTTTAGAGGAAAGAAAATTAGATTACGTTCACCTTAACTCCTTGCTACATTCACATGACTTCATTCAGTTTTAGAAAAAAAACTTTTACTTATAAATGGATAAATGAACCCTATATCAAATCCCTTTAGTTCCAGAAACGACCTTTGAGTTCAATAAAATAATCGGGAAGTAAGAATGAAGAGAATAAAGATGTGTTGAATTAGTCTGTGTTTTATGCTCACTTGTGTCACTTTTGGCACACGAGAACTTTCATTTTTACTCATTTTACTGTGGTGAAAGGTGAGCAGATGTTGTGGTGTGAAAGGTGAGGTGGTGAGAGATGGACTCGTGTAATGAGGAATAGGTGGATTCTGGTGTGGTTTACTGGTGTCACGTCGAGTGCGAGATTAACTGGCATGGTGTGGAATAGATGGAAGGCTGATGTGGTGTGAAGCAAATGAAGGACTGGCGTAATGAGGAGTAGGTGGATTCTGATGTGAGGTGGAGTGAAAAATTTAATGTTGAACTGAAGATAAAATGAATTTGTGTGGCTGATTTATATGTGGAGTAAGTTGGAATTGCATGAGTGGTATAGTTTGAAGTGAGAAATGAAATGCTGTAGTATGATTGGTGTTGTGTGGTATGGCAGATAGACTGATGTAATGAAGAATGACAGGTAAACTGTTATTATGAAACTGATGGCATGACTGGAATAGTGCTGTGTGAGATGTAGACTGGTAGCGTAAAGTGAAAAGTGGACTGGTATAGATCGTAAAACGTGAACTGGGGTCATTTGCCACAACATGAGGTAACCCGATATAGCAAAAAGAGAAGAAATGGTGTGATGGAGAAGGGTGCTTGGTGTGGAGCGGTGTAACATGGAATAGGAATATCTTGGGAGTTTATAAGTCTAATGAACGGAAATACAGCAGTTCCCCAACACTCCTCAAGACATTTCCTTTCTTCATCAGGTGAAGTACGAGGTAATTTGATATGACTACTTTTTCCATTGGTAATCGTGAGCACTATGTCACCAACGCTGTACTGCAAGCTTATGATTTGGTTACATTCATTGTGGTGACGCCTTTTTTTTTTTTTTTTTATTGATCCCTCTGCCAGACGTGTATATTCAGATTAGGTAGACCTTTGGCAGTGAAGTGATTAGCAGCGATATTCATTAACTCGTTTTTTTGCTCAGTCATACTTTTTTCTTTCATTCTCGAGAAGTCTTATTGTAATCATGAAGTTAAATTTTCAGATTTTTTGATTCAGTAATTATTATGAGAGGTGCTAAATCTGTCTAGTTTTCTGTCATTTATACTATGATATGTAAGCTATATTTTTCTAGAACTGGTGAAAAATCCCACCATCTTACACAAGAAAATGAGAACCAATGTGTATTATTGCAAAGTATACATTTTGAGACTTTGTATGAGATCCTTAATATAGCAGCCGGTCGGTGTTAGCGTGTGTAAGCTGGTCGTTGTCATAAATACATACATACATACATACATATGCACAATATCCATCCATCCATACGTATATACATAAATACCTTCATACACACACACACACACACACACACACACACACATATATATATATATATATATATATATATATATATATATATATATATATATATATATATATATCCATCTATCTATCTATATATCTGTCTATATCTATCTATCTATCTATCTATATATCACATTTTCTTATGCAATATATTACACTACTTATCAATTTTTAAAGACTTTCATCAAAATCGATTGAAAAATACCAAGAAAATATATAATGATTCCAATACTAAAGCGTGACTATCAGAGCCACAATTTTAGAGCTGATGTCACTGAACCCACCCACCCTCTCTCTTTAAAAAAAAAAAAAAAAAGCTTGTAGTAAGAAAACTGGAATTGTACAATGGAGTAACATTTGGAGTGGTCTATTGTCGTGTGGAAATTGGATTAGTAGGTGATATGAAGGGAGATGTGATACAGGTGAGATACAGAGGCGTATAGGTGTGAAAGAGTGAGGTGTCGTGGAGTAAACATTGAAGAGTGTGGTGTGGTGTAGCAAATATTGAAGAGTGTGGTGTCGTGGAGTAAACATTGCACAGGTTTAGCTTAGGGTTTATTAAAGAGGAGATACTGTTACCTTTATCTCACTTCTCTACGTGGAAAGATAAAGTCATCATACACAGTTCCATTTTATTACTTAGCTCGACATACAGGTTAATAAGTTATGATCGCCGTGTGGTTGGGATTGCGTGGATTACTTTCCGTAACCGAAGCCGCCAAAGCCTCCAAAACCACCACGTCCGAAGCCACCAAAACCGCCATAACCACCATAGCCGCCATAGCCACGACCATAACCTCCATAGCCTCCATAGCCACCATAGCCGCCATATCCACCATAGCCGCCATATCCACCATAGCCGCCATATCCACCAAAGCCACCAAAGCGGCCAAAGCCACCGGGAGCCGCCATTGCAACGGCCAGCAACAGGGCCAGAGCCACGGAGAACAGAGTGAATTTCTGGAAGGTTAAATGGGAGACATGAATTATAATGATACTCTCTCTCTCTGTCTCTCTCTCTCTCTCTCTCTCTCTCTCTCCGCCATCAGCAGGCAAGGGAACCATTACTCTTTACAATAACTCTTCTGTCCCATATAAACTTGGGGAACAGGATATGGCTGATGATACTGATGAAGCTACTGTTACAGGTTTTTCACGTCCAAGAGGTAAGCACATGTAAGCCAGCAAAGTCATTGATTTCGTAGTTCATAGAGTGTTCAGAAAATCTCACCAGGAGTATTGAACATTATAAAACATTAAAGTATTTTCAAAGGACTAAAAAAATCGAAGTCAGAATTTTCAAAGGACACCGTAAAAAAAATTCTATCTACAACTTTATTTTTAAGAGCGAAGAGGGCCTCGATGCCACATAGATTAGGTGAAGAGTCAGGCTATTATGTTGATACTTAAGGTGCTTTAGACGACTATAATCTCGACTTTTGCAATGACTGTTTTCATTCTCAACCCCTTGGAAATGGTGACGTATTTTATTGGTGTATTACATTTACTTC
>NC_137003.1:43521971-43526971 GCF_032717465.1 Coenobita brevimanus | reverse complement strand
TTAAAGGTCATCGTCATGTGGTTGTCATTGCGGTGATTACTTTCCATAACCTAAGCCACCATGACCGAGGCCGCCGAGACCAAAGCCACCGTGACCGAAGCCACCCTTACCGAAACCACCGTGACCGAAGCCACCCTTACCGAAGCCACCATGACCGAAACTACCCTTACCGAAACCACCGTGACCGAAGCCACCCTTACCGAAGCCACCATGACCGAAACTACCCTTACCGAAACCACCTTTACCAAAGCCACCGTGACCGTAGCCACCATGACCAAAACCACCCTTACCGAAGCCTCCCTGACCGAAGCCACCTTGACCATAACCACCATGATCGTAGCCGCTAGAATGGTAGCCACTGCTATGGTATCCTTTGGAGTGGTGCCCCTTACCAAAGCCGCCAAAGCCACCATGGCCACCATGATAACCCCCGCCACCATAGCCGCCATAGCCACCATGACCACCAAGATAGCCCCCGCCGCCATAGCCGCCATAACCTTGATGACCACCAAGATAGCCCCCGCCGCCATAGCCACCAAGGCCTCCAATGCCGCCGAGTCCTCCAAGTCCACCATAGAGACCGGGAGCCGCCATAGCCACGGCCAGCAGCAGGGCCAGAGCCACGAAGAACAGTTTCTGGAAGGACACGTTTGAAATATGAATGATAATGACTTTGGTTACATTCTGTTGCTGCAGCCAACCCTAACCTTGCAAGGGCAGCCTCGTGGTAGTGAAGGATAAGGCTATAAATATCACCATTACTCTATGAAATATGATTTTTTTTTTTCAAAGGTGAGACCCTTGCTTGGATTTGCTTAAAGCTGACTAGTCCAATCTTAAAATACTTTGGACAAGCAGTACCTTGGTAATGAAGAGAGTAGACTCGTATCATAACAGTTTCACATAAATATTCAATGACCAGGCTCTGGGAATGCACTTATTGTTTTGTGTTTAAACATGAAAGGATTCTGAAACAAAAGTTAGATTTATTTGAGACTTCGCGCTGCTTATTTTGATCAAGCTTCATAACCTCCTGATTATTCTGTTCTGTGCAACGAAAGAAAATGAAAAGAACTTTAACAAATAACAATGAGATATGACAATCTTTCACTCTAAGGTAGCCACGGTATGAACTACCCAAATCTTGATGCTGAAATGAAGACAAGACCTGAATACTGTAATTTGTCTCCAGCTATGAAGAACGCAGCTATTCTATTGTTTTTATTATCATTAATTCATTTTCATCATCCAATCCTACGTTGCCCCACGAGGAGCGCAGAAGCCCGGGGCTAGGCAAGTTGGTCCTGACATTTAAGAAGAGAGTGACTAGCCTCACTCATCCCTGAGTGGCATTACGTGAGCAATAAAGCCCAGCCACCCCTTGGATATAAACTAATAATAATAATAATAATAATAATAATATTAGTAGGAGCAGTAGTTGTAGTAGTAGTAGTAGTAGTCGTAGTAGTTGTAGCAGCAGCAGTAGTAGTAGTAGTAATATTATTATTGTTGTTGTTGTTGCTGTCGTACAAGTAGTAGTACTAGTTTCCTCCAATACCACTACAGTCACTGATGCTCCATATCTCACCATGATGCCCAGGAGTTGCTTACGGGACTCAGATCAACACTGTCTGCAGCCACTCCCTCCCAGCCCCTTATATACCATGGAAACCTTCGACAGCCTCGTATGAGTTCTATTGTCTTTCTCTGGTTAATTTATGTCATGGATAATTTTCTGTGTCCTTACCGTGATGAATGCGTAAATGTACCTGAGTCTCAATAATCTCCATCATTTTCTCTCCTTATGCCTGTCTGTTTTGTGCAGTAAAGTATGCTTTGGCAGCCATGAGTGTATTCTTGCACACATGTTGGTGAATGAAAACAAGCACAAGGATGTTTCTATATTGCACAATATAATATAGCCATGCATTTGTGCATGCATATATTAGTGTGTAATGCTTTTTTCCCCTTATATAAAGAGAGAGCAAAAGCTAGAAGCCTGCAAAATAACCAGCGACCAATAAGTTAAATAAAAGAATATGTGTACTTTTGCCTCAGGATGGATAATGTGAAGGGAAACGCGTAGGTGACATGCATAGGAGGGCCTCAGAGAACGGGCTGTCAAATCTATGCTGAGAGTTGAATATTATATATATATATATATCTTTATCTATATCTATATCTATCTATCTATCTATCTATCTATCAATCTATCTATATCTATCTATCTATCTATTTATCTTTATATACAGTATCTATCTATCTATCTATCTATCTATTTATCTTTATATACAGTATCTATCTATCTATCTATTGCCAGACGCCTCAATCCCGTTTGGGGTGGCCACATATACAGTATCGCTATCTATCTATCTATCTATTTATCTCTCTCATATACCACTCCATCCCTCCATCTCATCTATCTATCTATCTATCTATCTATCTCATCTATACTATCTCTCTTCGTCAGTCTTTCACCCTCCATCCTCTCCACATGGCCAAACCACCTCAGTGTGCTCCTCATATACGCTTCCTATCACATCAACACCACAACGCTCTTTTATATCCTCAAAAGAATTCGTCAGCCTGTCTCTCCATGTGACTCCACAGGCTCCTCTTAAATAACTCATTTCCACTGCTCTCACTCTATGACTTGTGTCCTTCCAACAACGTCCATGCTTCACTTCCGTACGTTAGAGTTGGTATCACAATACTGTCAGGGTGTAGTAACTTTTTCACTTCCACTTCCTCACTGGTCTGATATTATCACTGCTTT
The DNA here is from genome assembly GCF_032717465.1 of Coenobita brevimanus. Lineage (NCBI taxonomy): Eukaryota > Metazoa > Arthropoda > Malacostraca > Decapoda > Coenobitidae > Coenobita > Coenobita brevimanus. The sequence goes on along the minus strand of NC_137003.1, from coordinate 43,524,195 downwards.
CGTAACCAGCAACCTTTCTTCCCTGCTGTACCCTTTCAAGCACTTCACCCTCGCAAACCTCCATCCTTACTCATCACACTAAGCCAAGTACTTAAACGTACTCACATTTTCCAATTCCTCACCATCCAACCTCGCTGCACATTCACTGACTTCACCTCTCTCAAAGACCATCAAACTTTACTCTTACCTACATTCACCTTTAGAGTAAAAGTCCGATTTCAGTATACACACTTCTGTTACCCAAACTCATGTGCCACCAAGCCTTGCAGCTCCCCTTCATCTTCACTTAACAACACAGTATCATCTGCAATATCAACAGGTACAGGGAGTTTCCAAACACTATCCTCTCTGCACAATGTGTACTCCAACATCCACTACCCTACCTTGTACCTCTTTTATTACCCCATTCATGTACAGATTGAACAACCATGGAGACATGACACATCCCTGTTTCAACCGTTGTAACTGGCTTCAAATTTTGAGAAAAATTCACTTAGTTCACCATCCACACGCACTGCAGCCTACACCATCGTACATACTCTTCACAGCATTCAACAACTTCCCATCTACTCCATATATTCTTAATACTTTCCACAATCCTTGTCTATCCACCCTGTCATATGCTTTCTCCAAATCCATGAAAGCCGCATACAACGTTCTTTCCCTTCTCTAGAAACTTTTCTACTAAAGATCCAAGAATGAATATCTGATCTACATAACCTCTTCCCTTCCTAAAGCCTTTCCGTTCTTCTCCAACTAATTTCTCTGTTCTTTCTCTAACTCTGTCAAAAAGTATCCTACCATACACTTTTCCTATTATACTAAGAAGACAAATGCGTCTCCTATGATTACCACACACTTCTTTTTCCCCTTTTCCTTTGTACAAGCCAGAATAATTATACCTGACTTCCAATCCTCCGGGACTCTACGACGAGACTCCCAGGAAAAGCCAATCTGCACATTTTCCCAAACATCCATTCTACCTGGGGACTATCTCTCCCTCATGCTTCAGCATTTCACCACACACTCCATCAATTCCTTGGGCTTTACCCGATTTAACTTTCTTCATTGCTTCCACAACTTCTATCCTACTGGATTTCTTCCTGTCTTCTCACCTCCCTCCTTCTCCCAGCCATTCCCCAGCCACTTATACTCGCATTACTTCCATCCTTTAACAAAAGTTCAACAATTCCTTAAAGTGTTCTCTACATCTGTTCATTTTTTCTCCCTTCGGTACACTAGTAATCTACGTGTGTGTGTATATATAAACATATATATATATATATATATATATATATATATATATATATATATATATATATATATATATATATATATATATATATATATATATATATATATCCTGACCATCCCCCTTTGCTGAACTTTTTCAGTGTTTCAGTAACACAGGGAGTAGGCCAGCATGCTCTCCAATAGATGATTCTCTAACTGTCAACACCGAACTACATGCACAGTACACACTACACTTCCTTTTCAAAATTAAAAAAGAAAAATGGCATTAGTTAATCAGACCTCGGAGTCTCCAGGGGAGGGGGGGCATAAATTCCCCCACCATCCGCCCCTCTCCCGGTAACGACTCAGAGAGATGTCTGGAACCACTGTCTGACTCACTTCTTCATTTCTGCAACATTCGCGGCCTTTCCTCTAACTTTCTCTCTGTTGAACATCACCTCTCCTCCTCCAAACCTCACTTTCTCTTCTTGACAGACTCAGCTGTCTGAAGCAACCGACGGCAAACCCTTTTCTGTTTCCTCCTACTTTCTCTATACTCATTTCAAAGCCAAAGGAGGCTGTTGTGTATATGTACGCAACAATTTATCTTGCTCTCATGTTCCTGAACTTGATTCTTCTGAATTCTCTACTCTCTGGCTTCAGCTTTCTTGTCTTTCTCCGACTAAATATATCTGTGCTGTTTACTTGTCTCCTAATTCTACTGACTATTAAAAATTCTTCGACTATGTTACTTCTATGATGGAACACATTCTATCCATTTCTCCTTTCTCTAAAATCTCCATTCTAGGAGATTTCAATGTTCACCACCACCTTTGGCTCTCCTCTCCTTTCACTGATCCACCTGATGAACAAGCCTACATCTTTTCTATCCTTAATGACTTAGAGCAGCTTGTACAGCACCCTACCCGTATCCCTGATCGCCTTGAAGAGAGCTACAACATATCTGACCTCTTCCTTACAACTAATCCTT
>NC_137003.1:43499471-43516971 GCF_032717465.1 Coenobita brevimanus | reverse complement strand
AGGTGTGGCAGAGTGATTGGAGTAGTGAAATAGTCCCTGATCTGAGTAACTCTGATAACATCGGTTCAAATCTCATTGTATTATTGGGAGCTATTATTGGCACTTTCAATCTGTAATGTTATTAATAACAACAACATTCGTCCCCAAGCCCACAAGCACTTCATAAAAAATATCCCGCTATTGCTATTTCTCCATACATCATTAGATTTCCCCATCACAGAAATGAAATGGGCAAGTAGCACCCTGCCGGTGACGTGAGGTAGTTCGCAGTTTTGTAAACGTGTCACGTAAACAAGCACCGACGTGGTTCAGGGAATATACTAACTAGTTTACGCACAGACTCAAATGCAAAAGCAAAGCAAAACATGAATTAGACAATTTAAAGTGGCATTTTCATTACATTCCATTACCTCCTATTCATGGTGCAAAAATATCCCGTTTTCAAAAGAGGAAAATGATAAGAATATAAGACCACTACGGACTAGATAAATCCATCTCTTTGACAGCCATAGCAAAAGCTTGTAAAATGTTGATGCTGAACAGAACAAATGTGCGTTGGATTGTCTCCTGCCCACTGAGAAACAGATTCTTTTTCCTCCACAACTTCTAAAATCAGTGAGGGACCATATCTCACCATGATTCCCAGGTGTTTCTTCTGGTAGTCAGATCAACACTGCTTGCAACCCCTACTTCTCAGCCCCTTATATACCACACCTAGTCCCGACAACCTCTGATGTGCACCTGCATTGTCTCACTGTGGTTTGTTTATGAGATGGGTAAATTTTCTGTCCTTACTCTGATATATGTTTATTTCTGCGTGTGCGTGGTTGCATAACATCATGATCATTTTCTCTACAATGCGAGCGCGCGCGCTTTTGTGTGTGTGTGTGTGTGTGTGTGTGTGTGTGTGTGTGTGTGTGTGTGTGTGTGTGTGTGTGTGTGTGTGTGTGTGTGTGTGTGTGTGTGTGTGTGTGTGTGTGTGTGTGTGTGTGTGTGTGTGTGTGTGTGTGTGTGTGTGTGTGTGTGTGTGTGTGTGTGTGTGTGTGTGTGTGTGTGTGTGTGTGTGTGTGTGTGTGTGTGTGTGTGTGTGTGTGTGTGTGTGTGTGTGTGTGTGTGTGTGTGTGTGTGTGTGTGTGTGTGTGTGTGTGTGTGTGTGTGTGTGTGTGTGTGTGTGTGTGTGTGTGTGTGTGTGTGTGTGTGTGTGTGTGTGTGTGTGTGTGTGTGTGTGTGTGTGTGTGTGTGTGTGTGTGTGTGTGTGTGTGTGTGTGTGTGTGTGTGTGTGTGTGTGTGTGTGTGTAAGAGAGAGAGAGAGAGAGAGAGAGAGAGAGAGAGAGAGAGAGAGAGAGAGAGAGAGAGAGAGAGAGAGAGAGAGAGAGATCAGTGTATACTCCTTTTTCTTTGTTAACCATAATAAAGGACCAAAGGCTATTGGTCTGAGAAATGTTTCGGTTTATAGAAAAATAGACCAAGGAAAGCAGCAAATGCATATACTACTGGCTGGGGATGGGGAAATTAAAATATTTTTGTGTACTTATAATAAGGTGGAATATTTATATAGATAATTGATTCTGTATGTATGTCTGAATATGTAAGTAAATCAAGAGGAGATTTCCAAAGCGTGTTCTCTGTATAAAATGACATCCAAAGCTAATTACACCTTTCTCGTATTGATTTATTACATCACTTTATTTCATTTGAAAAATTCTCACTAATATTAGGAGTGAACATCATCCTTCGTTAAGACCTCTCTGGCGTAAGTTCATAAGACATGACTAGGGTAAAGATTCTTTTTTATTTGTAACTGGTGGCGGTCTTAGTCTCGTTTAGGAAATAAAATATTCTAAGACACTTATTATATAATTGTAATCTGGACTGCAGAAGATTTAGAAAGCAAAGTTTAAAAAAGGTTCTTGTGCATCCTTTTCATTCTGACTGAACTGAAAGCAACAAGGAAGTGAATTTAGGAACTGTTTGAAAAAGAGTTCATATCCACGTAGTTTCTGACTTTGACACTGTGCAGCTGAGTAGAAAGGTATGTTAATCAGTCGGTACAGAGGATTTCGGAATGAGACCTATTTCTGTTGCCTCAGGATGATTGGTGTACCTGACTTCGAGGTGCGTCTCCTGATTCTTATGAAGCAGGGTTTACAACAAATTTTTGGACACTAAGAGATGGCGTGCAAGGATGAGTCAGTTATGGTATACGAAATGCCGTGTATATATATATATATATATATATATATATATATTTTTTCATTCATTCATTGCCAGACGCCATGTATCCCAGACGGGGTGGCCAATGGCTTAGAGTTAATTGTTTTACAGGGAGGGACACTAATCCTCCACCAACCCCACTTGACACGTAGGGATGCCAACAGCATCTGGTGTTCCCAGGCGGTCACCCATCCAAGTACTAACCAGACCCAACGTTGGCTTAACTTCGCTGATCGGACGGGAAGCCGGTGTACTCCAACGTCATTATAAGCCGTTATATATATATATATATATATATATATATATATATATATATATATATATATATATATATATATATCTACAACCAGAGTAGGTGACAAAATGCCCCTAGGAATTTTGCTCCATAAGACTCGTAGTATATATATATATATATATATATATATATATATATATATATATATATATATATATATATATATATATATATATATATATATATATATATATGAAAAATGTAAAGTCAACAGACAGAACTGTGTCGTTTTGTATGGCATTTTAGGAAACTGAAATAATCTCATAACCCTTTCATCCTTCTTGACACAATTACTGTCATACTATGATTCACTTTGGGAGAACTCCAGTCTCATGATACTAACCAATACTTTTGATCAAGAACGACTACGTAGCTTTGGAGAAAAAGAATATGAAAAAGTATGTTTATTTCATGTGTTTGTTATCATGTCCAAGGCCACTATTGTTAGTTGCAGTTAACTTATTTCTTGTTCAGATAATCAGTCAAAAACCGTAGGTTTTTTTTAAGAAGCATATCTGAATTTACCGGGCAAGCTTAAATCACCTCAGATCATAACGTCACACCCTAATAACGACCGACTAACAATGAACATCAGAGTAGCTAACAGAAGGGTGTTGTCTCCACCAGCTTAACACCACAGACAAAAGATAATGCTATCACCAGGAGCAAGATAGCTTTTGCACAATCCCCAACTCCATGAGAAAGATATGACAAAATCATCACCTCACCACAGCCAAACTACCCAATATTCCATCACCATTTTCACCCCTAATTGCCACCACCAAAGACATACATCAATGAATGAGTAATAAATCTGAACAGCCTTCCCAGTGAGCCGCCAAGGTTCTGCCGAATATGATTTTGACGACGTTCGACATCGCTTCCTGCCGGAGGCATTAACTCTTCCATGATCGAGCAACAGTGACAGCAACGAATTTCTCTGATAATGACGCAAATGATAATACTAATAATATTAATAATACTCTGCTTTCGTCCAGATCCGTATTTCACTTTTGGATGAAAATGAAGTTGGGTAAGTAATTGGTTCTGAAGGACTCTTCATGCACAGGATAGCTTTCATTCCATGGTAAAAACCGAGAGGACTTTTACTGTTATCTTTGCTTATTCTATTCAGCAGTCGTTACTGTCTTCCCTGCATTTTAGTATGTTTGGATAATGTTACAGTTTGTAGTATCTAGCATTAGACTAATCACAGGGATAGCTAAAAGAAGCTGAGTCGTCACGGTACATTTTTAGATGTGTTACTTATGTTGGTGATAAATGGGTGGGAGAACCACCCACTCATTTGATGTAGTGATACTTCCAGGCGACTTTACACTGAGTGATACTTCATGGTTTCTTGTAATCTACGAAGTCGTTGACTACGTTGGTTGGTGATGGACGGATAACAAAAGGACGCTAGGTGATTTTGTGTGCTGAAGCTCTCCAAAGTAATGTGCCAGATAACCGTGAAGCCCGAGGTCTGGCTGGTGCTTCTTTGTCACATAATGTCGCTCAGGTCCGGGGTAACTGATCAACCACACGCTAAGTATCTGGACTATGCTGGCTCTCCCAGTGCTACTACGAGTCTTATGGAGCAAAATTCCTAGGGGCATTTTGTCACCTACTCTGGTTGTAGATATTTAATTATCCTAAATTTTATCTGGTATAGAATGAAGGAATGTAGCAATAAGGAACCAAGTAACAATCCTTGGCCACAGTCGCTGAGCATATTCCGACTATGAAGTGCAGCGTTTTTTTTTTTTTTTTTTTTACATCAGATCTGTCTACAATTATGCTAACATATTGTATGACGTATGACAATGTCAGGGCAAAGTTTTCTTTTCCATACAGGGAAGATTTAATGAGAAATTTACATGTGTTAAAGGTAAAAGCCCTTTCTTTCATTAATTACTGGTTCTGTGACTCTTTGTTTGTGTAGTTATAGTATCTGTATGTGGTAAAATGGCTGATACATTGCTCTGCTCACTTTGTTTATAGAAATATCCACTATATCCATTTTTCTAGTGGAACAACTTTAATATATTCGTATTTTTTCCCCTGCTTATCAGCATAGCTGCGTAAATACTTATTCGATTTCGTTTGAGATCCAAACTGTCTTGGCAGTTAGTTGGTTCTCTTCCATTTGATGTGGTGTAGTTCTTCCCCTGATGCCTGCAATAAAGGCTGCATCTAAATTTTTGCTATGGGTGCACTCACTGATTGTCATGAGAAGGACAGGGAAACCATTTACTCACTGGAAAAAAATGTTAGTGCTTCATAAAACTAACAAATCCTTGTGAAGTTAACAGCTTGTACAACCGAGAATATGGGTACGAAATACCCCCATTTCAACATTTCCATAGTGTGCAGGTTAAAGTTACAACAGGACTTTATTCTCCCTTCATGCAGGCCAACAAGATTTACAGTGAATATTCCTAGAGCAGGAATGAAAAAATAAAAATAAAGGCATAATGCATGAGTGTTTTTATTACTGAGGTGCTACAGGTTCATGAAGTTCATAAAGGCTGTCGTCATGTGGTTGTCGTTAGGGTGATTACTTTCCATAACCGATGCCGCCGAGGCCAAAGCCACCGCGACCGAAGCCGCCGAGACCATAGCCACCATAACCACCACCATAGCCCAAGCCGCCAAAGCCACCAAGGCCTCCAAAACCACCAAGACCTCCAAAACCGCCACGGCCTCCAAAGCCGCCGAGTCCACCAAATCCACCATAGAGACCGGGAGCCGCCATAGTCACGGTCAGCAGCAGGGCCAGAGCCACGAAGAACAGAGACAGTTTCTGGAAGGACACGTTTGAAATATGAATGATAATGACTTTGGTTACATTGTGTTGCTGCAGCCAACCCTAACCTTGCAAGGGCAGCCTCGCGGTAGTGGGGGACATAATGATATATACGTGTGTTATATTATAAATAACTGTAAGAAATAACTTTAAAAACTTAGTAATTAAAAAGAAAGACTTAATTCCTTGGAACCTCATAATTCATATAGAAACACCACATGTGTGTGTGTGTGTGTGTGTGTGTGTGTGTGTGTGTGTGTGTGTGTGTGTGTGTGTGTGTGTGTGAATGCGTATATGTGTGTGAATGCGTATATGTGTGTACTGTATATGTATGTGTGTATGCTGGTGTGTGTATGTGTATGCATGTGTGTGTGTCTGTGTGTGTGTGTGTGTGTGTGTGTGTTTAATCTATTCCTGGTAAAATACTGCCAAGAGGGATGAAAACCTGGTTATGAACATTTTTTCTTTGCATTGTCGATGGTGTTTGGCTGCTTCATCGACCTGCTGAAATTGTGTTGCAGCTTCATACCTCCTCTTTTTGCTAGCAGGACCAAATAAACAAACTCTGCATGGGCCCAGGAAACGGACTGGTTTTTTTATGCCCAGAGTGAGATTCAGTAGAAATGTACATTGATTTGGCTAATATCTCGAGGACCTTATTTTAATTAAACACCATAATCTCTTTATGATGCAGAAAAACATTGTTCTGTGAGTGAAAAAAAAAAAAAAAAAGTGGGGACAGATTATGTGAACCAAATCTGTGACGGAACTACGTCACGGATGTATATGATATTGTAATCCATCTCGTAGACAGCCACCGCATAAGCGTCTGGAATCTTGGTGCTGAACTAAACAGAAGTGCACAGAATTGTCTTTAACATCAGGAGAAGTACATACAGTTCGTAGCCTCCTCGAAAGCAACTACAGTCACTGATGCTTCATATCTTACCATGATGCTTAGATGTTGTTTGAGGGAGTCAGATCAACACTGCCTGCTGCCATTCCCTCCCGGCCCCTTATATACCACTGAAGCTCACGCCTTTATTGTCCCACTGTTCTTTATTTATGAGATCTATAATTCTGTGTGTCCTTATTTTGATAAAAATGTACGGTAATTGTGTGTGTGTGTGTGTGTGTGTGTGTGTGTGTGTGTGTGTGTGTGTGTGTGTGTGTGTGTGTGTGTGTGTGTGTGTGTGTGTGTGTGTGTGTGTGTGTGTGTGTGTGTGTGTGTGTGTGTGTGTGTGTGTGTGTGTGTGTGTGTGTGTGTGTGTGTGTGTGTGTGTGTGTGTGTGTGTGTGTGTGTGTGTGTGTGTGTGTGTGTGTGTGTGTGTGTGTGTGTGTGTGTGTGTGTGTGTGTGTGTGTGTGTGTGTGTGTGTGTGTGTGTGTGTGTGTGTGTGTGTGTGTGTGTGTGTGTGTGTGTGTGTGTGTGTGTGTGTGTGTGTGTGTGTGTGTGTGTGTGTGTGTGTGTGTGTGTGTGTGTGTGTGTGTGTGTGTGTGTGTGTGTGTGTGTGTGTGTGTGTGTGTGTGTGTGTGTGTGTGTGTGTGTGTGTGTGTGTGTGTGTGTGTGTGTGTGTGTGTGTGTGTGTGTGTGTGTGTGTGTGTGTGTGTGTGTGTGTGTGTGTGTGTGTGTGTGTGTGTGTGTGTGTGTGTGTGTGTGTGTGTGTGTGTGTGTGTGTGTGTGTGTGTGTGTGTGTGTGTGTGTGTGTGTGTGTGTGTGTGTGTGTGTGTGTGTGTGTGTGTGTGTGTGTGTGTGTGTGTGTGTGTGTGTGTGTGTGTGTGTGTGTGTGTGTGTGTGTGTGTGTGTGTGTGTGTGTGTGTGTGTGTGTGTGTGTGTGTGTGTGTGGTAAAGAGGGATGAAAATCTGGTTATGAACATTTTTTCTTTGCATTGTCGATGGTGTTTGGCTGCTTCATCGACCTGCTCATAATGTGTTGCAGCTTCATACCTCCACTTTTTGCTAGCACGACCAAATAAACAAACTCTGCATGGGCCCAGGAAACGGACTGGCTTTTTTATGCCTAGAGTGAGATTCAGTAGAAATGTACATTGATTTGGCTAATATCTCGAGGATCTTATTTTAATTAAACACCATAATCTCTTTATGATGAAGAAAAACATTGTTCTGTGAGTGAAAAAAAAAAGTGGGGACAGATTATGTGAACCAAATCTGTGACGGAACTACGCCACGGATCTATGTGATATTGTAATCTATCTCGTAGACAGCCACCGCATAAGCTTCTGGAATCTTGGTGCTGAACTAAACAGAAGTGCACAGAATTGTCTTTAACATCAGGAGAAGTACATACAGTTCGTAGCCTCCTCGAAAGCAACTACAGTCACTGATGCTCCATATCTTACCATGATGCTTAGATGTTGTTTGAGGGAGTCAGATCAACACTGCCTGCTGCCATTCCCTCCCGGCCCCTTATATACCACTGAAGCTCACGCCTTTATTGTCTCACTGTTGTTTATTTATGAGATCTATAATTCTGTGTGTCCTTATTTTGATAAAAATGTACGGTAATTGTGTGTGTGTGTGTGTGTGTGTGTGTGTGTGTGTGTGTGTGTGTGTGTGTGTGTGTGTGTGTGAGGGCGCACTTGCTTGTAAGGTGGCTAGACCATTTTCCTTTTTGATAATTGTGTCTTTATCGTTTTAGGTCCTCGCATTTACGTTTATGTATTTGCGAGCGTGGGCGAATGAATACATGTATGTGTCTTGTCTACTGTTAATAAATGTGCATTTGTGTATTTATAGTGTGTGTGTGTGTGTGTGTGTGTGTGTGTGTGTGTGTGTGTGTGTGTGTGTGTGTGTGTGTGTGTGTGTGTGTGTGTGTGTGTGTGTGTGTGTGTGTGTGTGTGTGTGTGTGTGTGTGTGTGTGTGTGTGTGTGTGTGTGTGTGTGTGTGTGTGTGTGTGTGTGTGTGTGTGTGTGTGTTTTACAGAAACAAAGAAGCAAGGGCTAGAAGCTTAAAATATAGTCTGCTTGAAGAAAATTATTGAAGCGAAGGTAACGAATACATGTAGTGTTGGCTGTGGATGGACATTTACGTATCTTTTTTTTTGTTCGTATAATGCGGGTGTATGTCTACGTATAAAAGTTTCTGTACCAATGTATATTTACTTTGTATGTGTGTAAATAGCTGATTTCCAACACCCCTTCAGACCATAAAAATACATTTTGAAATATTTACCTGTAAGAGGTGCGATAAAAAAAAAAAAAAAAAAAGACTTCTGATAATGGTCTCACTAATTTGTATTAAATGGCCAGAGATTCGTGCCGTTCTTTATTGTGCATCATCCACATTTTTAGTTGTTTAGTTCACTTGATAACACGATACCATGCCCCAGTGCACTATAGTAACGCAAGAATATGGCAATGCGATGCTCTAACCATCGATTTTCCAAAGGTTCCGGGAAAATAATGCAGCCTTAACAATGGGCAAGCATGAATTTTTGTTTGAAACTTTGCACTGCTGCAACAGCAACTCTCAACATGATCTCAAAAACATATGGAGACGAAACTGCAAGCAAGATTGCCGTTTTTAGGTGATCTGATTGTTATAGAATTCGGTGAGTTGCTCAGGGATGATGGTTGCCCATTAGCGTCAGAAAGTGAGAAAAACGTTGTTCATAATTATCTTGGCTCTCATTCTTGAGAACTGACGTCTGACCATTCGTGAAATTGTCCAGAAAACCAGTCATTCGTTTAGTTCAGTTCAAACCATTAACAGGTGAATTATTGCAAATGAGAACTCCTTCGTACCAAGTGACATGTAGAGGTGTATAGTATGCAGGAGGACTACTGGGCCTTGGGAGCAGGCTGTGAAGCCTATGCCCAGAGTCGAACACGAACGCGAACGCGCAAGCGCACGCGCACGCACACGCGCACACACACTTTTTTCCCTTGTATTCTCACAGATGGTAAAAAGGGGAGTCGTATCGTTTCTTCTTGCTTTATTGATCGATGTGCACCGGATCCAGCGTTCTTATCCAGGGTCACAGACTGGGATGAATCCTGATTTATCGATATAACCCATCTTCCTAAATGCCAGAGGTTCTGGTCAAAAGACAGTAATATCACCATGACACACCCAAGCTTGACAGTCAAGGTCGTAAGAAATCTGCTAGCATTATTATTATTATTATTATTATTATAATTATTTTTTTTTATGTGAATGGAATTGTGCGTGAAGAATTTCTGCCAAGATGTACTTCTGGTAATGGAGGTTTCTTCCTGGAAATTTCGAAACGTTTGCCTGAGGCAGTGAGACGCTAACTGCGTTTGAAGTGAAACAGATGGGTGGCTCCTTTGCTACTAACATGTGGCTAGTCATACTGTACTTCTTTACCAGAGTTTTTGACAGAAAGAGATAGAGATAAATCCATTATTCCTACATCAGCCATATTTACCTGACTTACAACTATCCGATGTCTTAGTTGCTCCCTAAACAGAAGAGTGTGATGAAAGAATATCATTTTGACACGAGTGAAGAAATCCAGTCTGAAACATCGAGAGTTCTGAAGAGCATCAGCGATGTTTGCACCAGTGGTAGGAATGTCGAGACAACTGTGTGGATGCTGAAAGAGTGTTTTGAAGAGAATAGCTAAAAGATGTTACCATTATTAGAATCTTTTGATCGAATCTCGTATTGTTTTATGATGGTACTCTGCCTTAAACATATTCTCTTCAGTTATGTTTGGAATGGGTATTGTTCACCTTAATAATTTACTTGAATAAGTCCATAGCACTTAATGTGGGTTCAAATTTTTTTTTTGTGCAACTGATGGCGGACCTTGTCCCGTTTGGTATATATTCTAAGAAATATACGAGACCGTATGTGAATTTCAGTAAATTTAGATGGAAAAGATTAAAATCGTTATTTTATAGCATGTCTGTAATGGTTCTTCTGAAGGCTAATGAAACTGAACTTAACAGTCAGCTGAAAAAATTGTATTTATCCATGCAGTGTCTGACTCTGTAGTTAACAACGATTACAAAAATATCCGAGTAAGTGGGTGTGAGGGATTTCGGAATAAGCATAAGAAATGAATGTTTTTGCCTCAAAATGGTTGGTATGCCTGATTCCGAAGTAAGTCTCTTAATACTTGTCTTGCAACATGTGAAGCTATTCTTTGGCCACCCAGAGACGAAGTGAGAAGAAGAGACAGATATGGTATGTATTTTGGAATGTACAGCCATTTGCAAGAGTTTGTCCACACTTCTCTGCCGTCTGTGGCAGTGAAAGATGTTTCATGAACAATATTTACATGACAGTAACGAAAGACACGACAAAAGAGTATGAGAAGGAAGGACACTATTTTTCATTTGGGGAGGAAAGAGCTATGTGGAAGGAAGGACATACTATTAGCTATGAACCGTCTGCGAACTTTCTCTTATGGCTGTGCCGAATCAGTACATAACATATTGCAGCTGTGGATTGCAACTAGAATGGTCGGATGCTAAAATCATTGTTATTACTTTTTGAAAACACTTGTTGTCCTACTAAACTGCACTAATGGTGATTTTTTGTTTTCGTGAAGGTAGCATATTTTCTTCTTAATACATTATCGGCTAAAAGGATTATGAATAATTTCATATGCAAGTAATCAGCGTATCAGACGGTTACTGATATTCGTGGTAAACTTTGTTTTTGGAAAAAACTAATGTCAATCACGGTATGTACAGTACTTTTTCATGTAAGCTCCTCCGTGTATTGGGGACAGACTTGGTCCACATCCGATCTTCAACTAATCAGCGTCACTTCATAACAAAGACTGGACTAGACAAGTTGTTCAGTCCTCCTAAATCAGTTTTGATATAGATGGGGAAGTAATACAGCAGTATGGAATTCGGCAAGATTATGGAGCAAGAGTCCCTAAGTAGTTTGAGATAATCATGTGGAAATTTTTCCTGTATCAAAAATAATCTACACGATGGATGCTATTGCAGTACATCTTGTGGCATAAAAGTAGGGGCAAATGCTGTATTTAGTGAATTTTCACAAAAAATTTAGGAGTGAAAGACATAACCCCTCCTCCATTTTCATAAATTATTGGTGGTGTTGGGCGAGTGTGTTGTTAGTTGCTTGATTCTTTTTCTGTTACTCTCTATTATACTGACGTTTTCTTTCTGGTTACATAAATACAATATGTACGTGGTACTTTTCACTGCTTAGCTGTATAACTCTACATAAACAAAATTTCAGATAGTTACATGTGTTGACTTTCCTCACAGTACTTTGGTTCTTTCGTACTGTTTGGTCTATGGTTCTCTCCCTGATGGCTGGGGTATAAATGACTTCCAAACTTTTGTCTGTGGATCACCTCAATGTTTATCAAGATGGAGCAAAGAGACTCTATGTCAATCATAGCACAAAATGTTAGGGCATTTACGATCTTTAAAAAAAAAAAAAAAAAAAAAAAATATAGATACATACTGCCATCAGCAAAAGGTCGCCCACGGTTCTCTGCTGGCTGTGGCTGTGGAAAGTATTACATGAACTGTTTTTAGGTAATACTAATGTGAAGAGCAATACAAAAGAGTACAAAATAAAAGGAGAGTATCTTTCGTTTAAGGAGGAATGATCAGTATGGACGCCAAGGCACAACAAGAGTTACGAAAAAGGAGGACAGTATCTTTCGTTCAGGAAGGAATGGTCAGTATGGAAGGCAGGACACAGTGCTAGAAGAGGTGTGTCGGCGAACTTTCGCTTGTGGCTGTGCAAGTGAGAACACAGATACAGAATACCCTCAGTGTAGCATATTCATTATCATAATATTTCAGTTACTACAATCTACATATTCCTCCCCATATGCTGCTCAAAAGAATATAGAAATCCAAGCAGAGGCATAGAAAGACAAGAACTACAATGCATGAGTGACTTTATTTGTAAGGTTGTACAAAACAATGAGATAAATAATGGTCGTCATGTGGCTGGAATTACGGTGATTACTTTCCGAACTTATGGCCTCCAAACCCGATGCCACCATGACCGATGCCGCCGAGACCGATGCCGCCGAGACCAATGCCTCCGGAACCAATGCCGCCGGAACCAATGCCACCGAGACCAATGCCGCCGGAACCAATGCCGCCGGAACCAATGCCGCCGGAACCAATGCCGCCGGAACCAATGCCGCCAAGACCGATGCCGCCGTGACCAAAACCACCACTACCGAAACCACCTTTACCAAAGCCACCGTGACCAAAGCCACCATGACCGAAACTACCCTTACCGAAACCACCTTTACCAAAGCCACCGTGACCGAAACCACCATGACCGAAACTACCCTTACCGAAACCACCTTTACCAAAGCCACCGTGACCGTAGCCACCCTTCCCGAAGCCTCCTTGACCGAAGCCACCTTGACCATAACCGCCATGATTGTAGCCGCTAGAATGGTAGCCACTGTTATGGTATCCCTTGGAGTGGTGCCCCTTACCAAAGCCGCCAAAGCCACCATGGCCACCATGATAGCCTCCGCCACCATAGCCGCCATAGCCACCATGACCACCAAGATAGCCTCCGCCGCCATAGCCGCCATAACCTCGATGACCACCAAGATAGCCCCCGCCGCCATAGCCACCAAAGCCGCGATGACCACCAAGATAGCCCCGGCCGCCATAGCCACCAAGGCCTCCAATGCCGCCGAGTCCACCAAGGCCTCCAGTGCCGCCTAGTCCACCAAGGCCTCCAGTGCCGCCTAGTCCACCTAGGCCTCCAATGCCGCCGAGTCCACCAAGGCCTCCAGTGCCGCCGAGTCCACCAAATCCACCATAGCCCCCTGGTGCCGCCATAGCCACGGCCAGCAGCAGGGCCGGAGCCACGAAGAACTGAGACAGTTTCTGGAAGGACACGTTTGAAATATAAATGATAATGACTTTGGTTACACTGTATTGCTGCAATCAACCCTAACCTTGCAAGGGCAACCTTGAGGTAGTGGGGGACATAATGATATATACGTGTATTGTACCAAAAGAAATAACTTTGAATGTTTGAAGCCTGTCTTGAGATAAAATGTTGAAGATTGGTTTCCTGTAAACTATGCTTGGAACTTCGTAATACTTATATAATATAAAATGGATACCATAAATACTTCTGTGTTTATCGTATTCCTGGAGACAAAGGAGATAAAACTCCACTCAGTACATGTATGTCGTAAAATGGGTGAAAATAAGTGTTTGAAAACACCCACATTTGTATTTCGAAAGCGTATGATTACTCCACACTACCACTCATCACTTGTGCTGCAAGCAGTTTCATTTCTTCAGTGTCGTACGCTGGGAAAGGCAGGACACGTTTTTTTTCGAGATACTCTTTCAGATCATTCGAGTTGCCAAAAGAAATGAAAAGCTACTCTTTCAATCTCGTAACCTTATTTGGACAGCAAAAGATGTCATAGCTTGGGTTGAATGTCCAACGTATTTTCACATAGTTAAAATTAAGGACTTTTAAAACAATTTTATGATTCGTATCACAAGTTGCCTTATAGAAGTGAAACTTATTTTATACTGTTCTTCATTAATGCGTGATAATTATGTTCAGCTGAGAGTGGGGGTGGGGGGCAGGAAGCTCAAAACACTAGGGATGTGGGATGTAGTCGAATGGCCATAGTTCTGATCTGGTAATTACGAAGTCTGTTCTAATTCTAGTTCATTAGTGAGAGCCACTATTGACGTCAGTTTGTGATGTTATTAGATATAGTATCTCTCCTACACGGACTTGCTCAAAAACTACCCATGATTTTGCCAGGACGAGATTTTCTAAACTCAGAAACGTAGTAGATACGCATTGCCCAGCTGTTGACGTGGGGCGGCTCGCAGTAACGTTATTTATTAACACATCAGTGTACAGAAATATTGCTGGGGCTTAGGAATCAGATTTACTAGCTTATGGGCAACATCAGATACAGTTAAAAATCCATAGATTCTGTCAGGATTTGAGTAACATGTTTTAATTATACACTCTACTGTGGTCTCCTAATGATGTAGATAACTGTGTTCCGCAAAACAAAGGAAAATTATAAGAAAAGGGAGATAATCTCTAGTGATGCTTTTAGTCCATTCGATATGATAATCCATTCTAAATGCCATGGCATAGTTATATAAAACTTTGACTCTGAATTGAAGAAAATTCACTGGAATGTGTGTCTAACACGCTATACTTTTCTTAGCTTCCTCCAAAACTACAGCATATCACTGATACTCCATATCTTACCATGGTGCCCAGTTGTTGTTTCAGGGAGTCAGAGCAACACTGCCTACAGTCACCCCCTCCCGGCCCCTTATATACCAGTGAAACTCCCTTCTTTATTGTCTCACTGTGGTTTATTTATGAGATGGATAATTTTATGTGTCCTTACTGTGATGAATATTTATGTACTCGTGGCTGCGCAACCTCTCGATCATGTTCTATATTTATACTTGTATCTCTGTGTGCATTTGGCATCCTTGGATATGTTTTTGTGCATGTGTGGGCGAATTGATACATATATATCTTTTGTGAACAGTACATAAGATACAAATAAATGTGCGTGTGTGTGTGTGTGTGTGTGTGTGTGTGTGTGGATGAGTAAATTGGGAGTGTGTCGTCCTGTCTCGGCTACCTCCCTTTTTCTGGGGGAAGCAGCCTAGGTATATAGACAGATAGACATAATTGTGGATTTGTTTTAGATATGTATGTATAATCTGTTTGTTTGGTGTTATAAAACTCTCTAAAAGTATCCATTCTAAAGCATACTGTGCAAAAAGAAGCCGTATGCGAATATAATGATAATAAGTGAGCATCTGTGTATGTCCTGATGTTTCTCTTAGTAAGGATGAATCTCCATGTATATAAAACGTTTCTAGATGCGCGTTTGCGGTCTCTGTGGGTTTGGTAAGTTAAATTTTAGCACGTTCACTTCACAAAAGGACTTCATGAAATATTTGACTAGAATTATTTCTTAAGAGATTCCCTTTTGAAGATGAGTATCGCTTATTCTGGGAGTATCGCCGATCATAAAACCATATCTGACGTAAATCCATATCTCAGGAGTAGGGTAATACGACTACATTTAGATCTAACTGTCGACTAAGACTTTTAAAACGTATTGCAAGAAATTTATCCTTATGATTTGAGTACAGTAGTTTTAGGAGGAAAAGATTAAAAACGATGATTAATTAGCATGTTTATACGTATCTATGAACGCGTAAGGAAACAGAATATAGGAACAATTTTTCTTTTTACTACATAGTCTCTTACTTCGATATTGTACAGGTGACACACACACACACACACACACACACACACACACACACACACACACACACACACGCACGCACGCACGCACGCACGCACGCGCACGCACGCACGCACACACACACACACACACACACGCACACGCACACGCACACACACACGCACACGCACACGCACACGCACACGCACACGCACACGCACACGCACACGCACACACACACACACACACACACACACACACACACACACACACACGCAAAGGAATCTGAGCGGGTGCGTAAAACAGGCTTCAAGAGCAAGATGGTTTTTGTCATCTCCGAGTTAGTGACATGTCTGGTTTCGAAGTGAATTTCCTGATACATTATTTCCCGTGTCTACCGCTCATCCTTGGCAACCCAGAGATGAGGTGAAAGGAAGAGGCAAATCAAATAATCATACACGAAAATACCGTTCATATTATCTAGACTGTACAAGCTGATAAACCAAGGTGTGTCGTTTTGTACTGCATTTAGAAACTTCGGTTACTGCTTTTGTTGATTTCAGCTTTAGAAAACAATTGATTCCAAGCCACACAATGCACTTACGATTAATTTCAGCTTGAAACCTACCTTTAAAAAATAGTAACTGTATAGGCATGAATACTCTGAAAATTTATTATGTTGTTTTTCGCATTTGGTGTACTAGTAAATCTGAGTTTTCTTTCTGAAGATCACTTTCCAGGGAGTGTACTTTTTTCATAACCTTACCAGTGCATAAACTACAGGCTTAGTCAGGTTAGAATAGATCTTCTCCGAGGGTCAACCACATTGCGTCAGAGCATAGCGGAGACTGATCATCACTGAGCATCCACGAATCTTATTTAAGACTGCAACCACCGCTGAGAAATTCCGATCCGGGAATCACCACAGCGTCCACATTATCCAGTGATCTCGAGGAAAGTACAGCAATATACCTCGTCTGCACACCCAAACCACGCTTACTGTTTGGTGACCCAGTCTGCCACCACCGAGTACTGTTACCTTGCTGGCCATCGCCGTCCAAGTTGCTGCAGATTGTGGTCATGGCGATGAGCAACGTACATCCCAAAGGACCTGCTCCAGCTAACACTTCCATGATCGATCAACAATTGACAACTAAATGACCCAGACCTCTTGGTATGAAATGACTGGGCTAACCAATTCGTGCAAAAATTCTGTTAGGTCGCCTGTTATTCCCTGTACTATCATACATACCGGCATCATTGTTACCTTTTTCTGCTATATACAGCATTCCATATTAAATTTTTGTACCTATTAATTATCAGTAGAAGAGTCTAATAACTTTGATTTACAAATTCAGTTTGTAAATATACATGTAGTTACCCAAGGCCACTCAACAGGTATAGGGGAATGCATCGTATCCCGAAAAATAGTAGATGAGTAAATCGTATGAGCATGTCCAGCACTTACGGCGTTTTTTTAACAACAAAAATCTCAGGAAAATGCAGGCTATGTATACAAGTACAGACTTCTAAGTCTGTACAGGTCTGTATACAAGTACAGGCTTCTAAGCTCCACATATATTACACTGAAACAAGTATGATGGTTTTGGTACAATACATGTCATTTATGTAGATATGTAGAACCAATTACCCCAGTCCTCCTTTAAAAAATAAGAAAATAAACAAAAAAAATTGACCTGTTGTATAGTAACTGGAATAGCCTTATGGAGTGGTATTTGAAATGGTTTGTTTTGATGAGGGAAACTGAGGTACAAAGTGAAACAAGGGACAAACTGATGTAATGAGACTAAGAAGTATACTGTTGTAATGTGATGGAAAGAAGGCAGACTGGTACCATACAGTGGAGAGATAGGTACTGGCATAGGCATGTAGAGTGAGACGTGGATTAGTGTAGTGTTTTGGAGTGAAAGGAATACTGGTGGAGTGAGAGGTAGGCTGATGGAAGT
>NC_137003.1:43449471-43494471 GCF_032717465.1 Coenobita brevimanus | reverse complement strand
TTCGGGACAGACTTCGTGAATTTGAGGAGTTAGATATTGCCTTCATTGACTCCTGCTCCAATGGCGGCCTCTCCAAACTGCATAACATAATCTGGCAGAAGCAAGAATAAACTAAAAAAAAAAAAAAAAAAGTCATCGCAGCGAACGAGATAAAAATTCGCATGATATTCATATTTGATTTCGGAAGCCTCAATGTCAGTCAAAATAGGCTCAACCACCTTGACCCAGGCTGGTCCTGTATTCCCTTGACATAAAGCCCTGAACAGCCAACACAAATTTTCATCAAGAAATAATTAAGAGTTAAGAGGAAAGATGAGACTGGAATGTATTGGGGTTATGATGAGAAGGGGTAGACTGAGATGGTTTGGGCATGTTGAGAGGACAAAGGATGACAAGTGGGTATGGGAGGGGAGGAATGTGAACGTTGGAAGTGGGGTTGCGAAAGGGACACCAAAAAAGACCTGAGACGAGGTCAGAGTGTATGACCTCAAGGACAAGGGACTGAGTAAGAAGGCCGCCAGATGGTGCACAGTGGAGAGTTGCCATCAGATGGCCAAGGCCAACGCATGCAACCATGTTGGAGCCTTTATAAACGATACCAGTTAACTAGAAGTTCTACAGCTTACTGAAATATAATCTGAGAATATCTGGAATGTCATTGAGATAAACAGAAAAAAATCGAAGATAGCCTCTTTTTGTATTCTGTATCTGTTATCACATCGAACTAGGTCTATTACAGGACTGGATCTTCTCGGAGGGAGAGTGGTAGTGGTAGTAGTTGCAGTCCCAGGGACATCTGCATGTAAACCCTGTGAACTGCGAGTTTTAGTGGCTCCTCTCCTACAGCCCACCATCACCCCTTCTGGGAAATAGGGAGGGAAGTTAGGGACGTTTATAACTGGGGAGCTCCACCATACAGTTTTATCGAAGCCACTACACGAAGGTCTCCCTCGCCAGTGACAGACCAAAATAACCCTTCCCCATGCTGGAAAGGATGAATAATGATGGAATATCTGTGGGAAGAATGATGTATGTGAAAGTTGTGTTGTAAAGGATATGGCTGAGTGTTAAGATTTGTAATGCCATCATTAGACTCGACGAGGTGCGAACATAATTATGAAAGGGTGCATTTTCCGCACCCACGTTAAATGTCTGCAACTCTTTGGGTTCGAACTCTAGATTCGAGGTACACCCATCGCCAAACAAGTACGCTACGACTCAAGCCACTTAACTCCAGGTCAACAGTGGACTTCCTCAAATATACATGAAAATTATAGTCACCAGAAATGCTTCAGTTAATCTCGTTTTTGCTGTTTATCTTCTTAAGTCAGAATGAAAGCTTAGGTCCAGTGCATTCAGACTGAAAGAGAATAAGCAGCTATAAGATTCAAGAATTAAGTGATAAAGAGTAATTGATAAGTTGGCAAAAGTAATCCTCCTTACCCCTCAGCTGCAAACATAGCTCGTATAAAATTCTGTTCTAAATGGATAAAACATGTTAATGAATGCATGTGTTAATATATTTCAGCACTGCACATGTCGCTCTGGTAAAAATGAAGCCTCCCACACCTCTCACGCTTACCTCTTCCGCAAAAAAAAAAAAAAAAAAAAAAACTTGTAAGAAATTTTACTGGGGCAAAACAATGGAATGGCATTTGAGTTGGTCTATTGTGGCGTGGGAATTTGGTTAGTACGGTATGTGGAATGAAGGGCAAGTGATGAAGGAAACTGAGAAGTGCATTGGTGTAATATTGTGGAGAGAGGGATGGATTGGTGGTGTGAGAAGGAATAAGAAGTGGACTGGAATAGCATGATGGAATAAGAGGTGGACTGGTGTAGTGTGGTGGAATAAGAGGTGGACTGGTGTAGTGTGGTGGAATGAGAGGCGGACTGGTGTAGTGGCAGGTGAACCCAAGTAGTCATTAATTGTTCAATTTTATCAGACACTAACATTTTTCTTTTCCCAGAGGAGGAAAAGCATAAGTAAAACGAAGGAAGGAAAATCACATCGTATAACAGTGCGTGACAGAAGTATATATTAAGTCTGCTAAAATGTTATTATAAAAACACAGGCAACATAGGCAACGCAACCCTCCATCTGACCAAGCACATACCCCTCACCACCCTGCACACTTAACCAAGCGCATAACGGCCCTCACCTCCCCCCCCCATCTTTCCTGTTAAAGGTGGGCGTATAGAGAACGCCTTGAATGAGGCTTGGTATTTCATTATACATATGCTTTGGCAGAAAGAAGGCCACTGGAAGAAAGAGAACAAAAACCAAAGTGTCAGTTGTTAAGTTTATTGAATCATTTGATAATGAACATACAAAAATATTAAATCAGATTCCTTGCGCAGGTCGCATTGAAGTCTCTGAAAAAAAATTACTTTTTCACTATTAAAAAAAAAAAAAAAATGCTTAAGACACATCATTCTACCTATCAAAAGGCACCAGTTCAATATAAGCGCTCGTCCACACGTGTGCTCAAACATATGTTGGCAACACAGCTGGCAACATGTTCGGGAATATGTTTGCAGCAGTATATGGACAGATGTATGCAAACCTGTTTCAGTGCAGTTTGGAACACTGGCAGCAGTGGCGATGGGATAAATGTATCCGTACGAGGCAGGTGAGACTTCATCATAATGTTGCCAACATGATCTGGACGCTGCTGCTCCCAACATGTTTGCAGTGTGTTCGTTATTGTGTTGCTTACATGTTGCCAACACTTGTTTGGGCACACGTGTGCACGCGCACTAAGACATAACTATGTGAAATTTCATGACTCTATGGTGAATACTTTCTGAGTTCTGTTCTGGAATCGAAATATCTACGCCCAGCCAGCTGCCCTGTTGCCCAACTGTACGGACGGACACCTATTGATCCCAATGATAACATCCTCCTCCTCTGACTTTGTCAGGTGGAGCGTTAAAAAATAGACGAGAATTTTAGTGACTCCGAACCTGGTATCTTCAATTATTACCTCTGCCAACGAAGTTAAAGGAGGTTTTGTGTTCACCTAGGTTTTTGTTTTTGTTTGTTTGTCTGTCCACACGACATCTCCAAAAGTTCTCAATGAATTTCAATGAAAATTTCAGGAAGGGTAGGCCATGGGCGAAGCATGAATTCTTTAAATTTTGTGGGGGATCCGGATCTGAATCCGGATCATGCAATGGCATTGGCGGAAGCATGCACTCTCTGAGTGCTTTCTAGTTCTATTTATAATTCTGAGTTTGTGTCAGGTGAGACTGTTGCTCTCTGACTGATTCTTAGTTCTGTGCATAAATAAATCAAATCTCTTCCCGTCTCCAATTATACTTGCTTCAAAACTGTCCTTTCTGCACGCGTGTTAATTGTATAATATCATGATGTTCGTCCTACCTTTCTGGATATCTTTTTATTTATTTATTTATTTATTTATTTTAATGTGACCTACTCTGGGCATAGGCTTCACATCCTGCCCTCAAGGCCCAGTAGCCCTCCTACGCACGGCACACCTCTACATGTCACCTTGTCCCATCAAACGCGTTGAGGCCCTGGGCTAGGCTACTCAGTCCAGATGTTTAAGGAGGGAAGATCACCTTCGCCCTTCCCTGAGTGCTAAGTGAGCAGTAAACCTAAACTTCTCGTTGGATATAAATTCGAGCCCCATCAGTTGAACCCCCTTAACCAACTAGACCACCAGGAACCATTTACTTATATGATTACCACCCAACGCAGTAACTGGCTTGATGGATTACAGGGAACCCTTTGGCTCGCCACTCACTGTAGAATGGCCTGAAGGTCTCCCAAACACTGCATCGAGCTAATGATAACTACAGTGCCCTGTAAATATTGTATAAGCTTCACAGCAATCCTCAGCACAGGCAAGGAGGATATTAATTTAAATCTTTCTGCGTAAATGGATTTATTTCTGAGGCCCTACAAGTTGATGAGATGAGTAATGGTCGTCGTGTGGTTGTGATGCAAGTGATTACTTTCCGTATTTATGGCCGCCGTGACCGTAGCCATAGCCGCCGTAGAAGGGACCGTATCCATATCCACCATGGCCACCATAGATGCCATGTCCGTAGCCACCAAAGCCCAGGTTGAAGACGTTGTGTCCTACTCCACCAGCCCAGCCGCGACCACCATAGCCGCCGTGTCCAAAGGCACCATGACCGTAGCCGCCATAACCATAGCCACCATACCCGTAGCCGCCATACCCATGGCCATGGCCAAGGAATCCGGGAGCAGCCACAGCCACGGCCAGCAGCAGGGCCAGAGCCACAGAGAACAGAGTAAGTTTCTGAAAGGATAATTTTGAGGATATGAAAAGTAATGGTGTGTGTTTTAGTCATACTTATTCTTAACCCATCCAGTCCTTGATCTTTTTCTTTTAGTATATTCTTGCTGCAAACAGACGATTGTATTCTGGTTATGAGCACCACTTATAAGAAAGTCAAAGAATTAATACCTAACTCTCGCAGTTTGAAATCTCTCTTAAGGAGTATAAAATCGTTTCAAGAGGGCAAGAATATAAAAACTATCATCAGAGTGGAGGGGATAAAGGACCCCCTTTTTTATAAGTATAGGCTCGGCGTAGTTGATGGTAATAACGATATGTACACTGCATTCTAATATATATATATATATATATATATATATATATATGATTCCATTATCTATGTCCATCCTAGAAAAAGGGGGCGCAGTATAAACCTCTCAGTATTACT
This sequence comes from Coenobita brevimanus, assembly GCF_032717465.1. Lineage (NCBI taxonomy): Eukaryota > Metazoa > Arthropoda > Malacostraca > Decapoda > Coenobitidae > Coenobita > Coenobita brevimanus. The sequence goes on along the minus strand of NC_137003.1, from coordinate 43,489,755 downwards.
CAAGTGTCGTAAGAATTAACTAAAATGTTCAGGGTTCAGGGTAGAAATCCCCCCTTAATAATGGCGTGGGTCTGTGGCGACTCCACCATGAAGAACCCAGTACATGTGGTTCGAGCAGCTCTGTACCACGTAAAGCAAGGCTAAGTGCAGGGATGGGGTTGCTTGTACAGAGAGAGACGCAAGCATCCTCCCAAAGTCTCACGAATACTTAACGGAAAAATCGAAGCATCAACGAACTAGTAGAGATTAGGTTTTAATTGTACATCGCCAGTTGTAATTTATCCCCAGACGGAGATTGGAAGATGGTTATTTCTTTGACTTATCTATACTCTGTTTAATTTCATGTGTCGAAATTTGGCCACTCCCAGAATTTTCGTTCAACTAAATCGTGGTTGCGTGAAATGCGATGAGCTAAATTTACTTGTGAGCTGGGAATGAGTCTCCTTGGTTTCTAGCAATATCGATCCTCCAGTTTGGCTACACTTAGAACAAATACACTTTAATTATATCCTTTATCCTTTGATCCATGTCCCAAAAGAGAACTTGCGGGGGGAGGAGGGGCGCATTATAGAGCTCACCATCCAATGTGTAGGCAACAAAGGCGAGGTGGTGAGGAATGATGATCATAATGAATGAATTTTATGTATTTTAGGTAGATTTCCAGATTTCTATGACTTCAACCAAATAATAGTTAAGTAGCGCCAGTGACGCCAAAACTCGTACTGTGGGTTTAAAGGAACCTACTAGGCAAAACGATCAGGAAGAATGGAGCATTTCCAAACCAACGATATTCAAAGAATCCCAATTTAATGCATCTTCAGCTGTTGTGCTTAGAGTGTGTACAGCAGACACAGCGTATTAAAGCGTCGCGTTTTCAGCTGAGTGTTACAGGATAGCTACGGTATTTCAGCTAACTACAGTTGTTCTATTTTATGAAGGCAGTTTGCGTGGGGTCTCTTAAGACCTCACACCACTAGCTCTGTTGCCACATCACCGCCGCCACACACGTGTAATTACTCCTGCTCACCTCTCTCTCCCACTCTCTCTCCTATTTTAAGGTAGTAACTACTTATAAATGAATTCTAAATACTCTGTATAGATATAATTTAAAGAAAAAATTATAGTATAGTATACATCCGGTAAGATTTGTCAGCGTTGGTTTTGCGACGTTGTCAAGTGGAGTGACACGAGAGATGCCCTTGTGTGTGCGGGTCATAATCTGTCAGTCTCCCGCTGTGGAAGCATGCCCATTAAAATTCAAAACAAGAGAAAAAATAAAGAAAATAAAAACAGAAGCAGTTAATATAAATATGAGAGAGAGAGAGAGAGAGAGAGAGAGAGAGAGAGAGAGAGAGAGAGAGAGAGAGAGAGAGAGAGAGAGAGAGAGAGAAGCACGTGTGTGGTGGCGATGTGGCAACAAAGCTAGCGATGTGAGGACTTAGGAGGCCCCACCCAAACTGCCTTCATAAAATAGAACGACTATAAGGCCGCGGGATTTAAGACTTTATTATCCTCAGTTTTAGTGATCACCTAGCGAAGATGAGTTTCCTATTCTTCACGGTTATACATAGTTTTTAAAGTAAAATTGAAACAGAAAATAGATGAAGTTACGGAAGGCTCCTACCATATTTCTTTAGGGTTCGAATTTGGTGAATTATCTATCATCCTAATATAGTTAAATAATCTAAACTCCTACTGATGCAGAAAATCTCTGTTCTACTCAAAAAATGTAAGTGGATGAACTTTTGATATACCGATAAACGATGGATCTTTGTGGAAAGATAATCTATTTCAAAGACTTGCTGCATTGATTTATAAAACCTTAAGTAATGAAATAAACAAAGCTGAACTTAAATGTGTCACCGAACCGTCCATTAGTGGAAGACCAATAAGTGTTTAGTTTCTTTTAAAACTGGTGGAATCACTGATGTTCCATGTCCTCACCATGATGCCCAGGAGTTGCTTGAGGGAAGGCTGGACCAACACTGCCTGCAGCTACTAACGCCTGGCCCTTTATATACCACAACCACTCCCAATAACCTCTTCTGAGCGTCTCTATTGTTTTGCTGCGGTTTGTGTATCAGACAGTTTTCAAAGTCGCTTCCATTGATGATTGTGTGTGTGTGTGTGTGTGTGTGTGTGTGTGTGTGTGTGTGTGTGTGCGCGTGCGTGCGTGCGTGCGTGCGTGCGTGCGTGTGCTCGCGCGCGGGCTAGATATTTCTGTATGTGCAGGTGTTCTTGAGTAAGGATGAGGAACCGCGTAAGTTCGTTAACGGTTTGATGATGTCGGTAAAATCTGGTTCTGTATGTATACGTAAGGTATTTAGATGCTGGCATATTTTCATTCTTAGCTTGTATTTTTTACTGTAAAGAGAGAGGACTTATCTGTCAAACATTAACATTATTCATATTATAATTCTCTGTGATGATGGGTTTATTTATCTCACACCCTGGTCACACATTCATTCCCGTAACTGTGAGTAATACATCAGGCAGTTATTGTTATTTAGGGCAACCTTGGATGCCGGAGCTCAAAAAATCACAAAGAGACGGTGTGTTGTTCTTTCTCCTGGATGTTTTTGTTTTGGTGTGGACGAGCGGGCTGACACACCCCAGTTAATGTGTCTCTCCGCGCGACAAATACATCTATTGTTAACCTGTGAAACCAGTGGAAAAACAGAATCATTCTTTTTTCAATATTTTCAGTGTTTAAGTTTTTGCTGTGCTTGATCTTGGAAAAAACAGGAATAGTCTTCTTATCCTTGTACGCTATGGAGAACTAAGTCCACGACATTTGCGGGGAAAAAAAACAAAAAAACTACGACTTCTTATCTGCATTGTAACGTGAATTAATTTTTAAAAATTCATACATAAATGAATGCATAAACACATACACACAAAAAATCGAAACTGCTAAATATTTTCCGCCAGACATAATCATCGGCTAAAACGTCTAGAGGTCAAATAACGAACATATTTTAGTAGGGTATTGTCATGTCCAGTCAAGTAAGGTAATTTTAGGCCGGTTTAGGCTAAGAATCAGGATAAAAGTTGGTCTGTTCAGTGCCACTTCAGGTTCAGTAACGTCCATGCTAATCCACAGTGGTTTCTCCAGGTTTCAGAATATTGGCGCAGGGTGATCCAGGTTCATTCCCCTCCATTAAAATCCAGTTATTCAGTTACTCTTTTTATGTCTTTTATAGCCATGGTTATGCAGAGCCACATCAGTGCGTCCCATAAATGCCAAATCAAGTCCAGGTTATTTAGGTCTGTTAAGGTCATTCCAGGTCCACAGAAAAATCGAGTATGGTCAGGTGACACCAATTTTACAGTTTTCGAGATCCAGTCAATATCAAGTTGGCTATGTTTGTATTTCCTTCACGCCAAGTCGTGCATATATCCTTTCAAGCCACTTCATGTTCATCAGTTCCATCCATCCCAGTTCAGACTAACTAAGGTCAAGTCTAGAAATATACGATGTGGGTAAATTAATGTAATATATAAAAGATAATAATCAACGAAAACAGCAGGAAACATACAGACTAATAAATAAACAAATAAATAAAAATGAACCTCTACCCTATCTAAGCAATATTTTCCGAGATTCTTTTTTTTTTTGGGGGGGGGGGAGCAAGGGTAGAAAGAGTGAGATGGAGAGAGCAATGGAGATGACGGAAGAAGATGGTGATCGGTGGCGGTGCTGGGGACGTCAAAGTACACCTTAAGCAGAAGGGCCTTATTGAGAGGGTAGTATGGACAGGGGAATGGTTTAGATCTAGCTTTTCTCCAAGTAGAAGAGGATACGAATGCAATCAGACATCGTTCTCATAGTCCTGGTACGAAATCTAGCTACTCGGCATTTGTAGTTTAACTGTGTACTAATTCTTGATTTCCTGTTATCTTTCACATAACCAGCTGACATGTTCTTACTGTACTAACTACGCCCATACAACGAAACCCATTAGAGTAAACTTAAATAAAAAGGAACAAATAAAAAATGAAAATATACTTGTTATCTTGTACTTGATAAAACAGGAGATTAAGAGGGATATGGAAAACCTTAAATCCAGTGCAAAATCACCCCCTTGAATCGAAGTACTAAATGTCATTAATTAGATCAATACAGTTTTCGAAAATATTCATAAACAACCAGTGGTATAATTTCAATCCTGTCCAGATACATTCTTAGTCAGGGGTATCCAATGGGCCGGAAACATAACATTAAAACCACTTCCGTGTTGAGTTTATTCATGCAGGAAGAAAAGAGACAGGGAAGATTCTGTACCCCACATTCCTCGAAATTCCAGCAAGAAAAGCCATAACTACGGCAGCGGACTGGTCGCATGTGTGTGATTCTGAATCTTGTCTGTGCAGTGAATCACGAGAAAAAATCGAGAAGGGTGGAAAGAGAGGGATGATGACGCCTATATTTGAAGATGCTACATGATAAAATGAAAATGTTCTCTTAAAAATTGGCGTCTTCTTGAGGAAAATAATGTTTAAACCCAGCAAAGGTCATTCTGCAGCGGGCGAGTTGAATGGCCTGGAATATTTAAGCTTGCTCTTTTCTCCAATAAAGGTCAGAAAAGCTAGTGATTCAAATAAATTATCAAATGGTGAGTTTTATAAGACCATGGCCCGTATTTTCGTCACTTATTGTGGCTTCCTAGCACCTCTTCCTTAGCGATTCATTTTTTAAATTTAATTTGTGAAAACCTCGACTACTTTGTGGAATTTCGGAAAGATAATGATAAATAATATGACAATGAGGAGAGGCTTCTTTTGTTTGTGCACTAGACAGACATACAGACATGGAGATGAGGATCGTGGACATTGCACTAACATTTATTACATGGAAATCTTGATGAATTAATGCAAAACTGAATTAAAAATGAAACTAATGACAATGGGAAGAGGAGGATAGACAATATGAACACTAATTTTGTGTACAGGGAGAGATATAGGTTATTATTATGATCTTCGAAGAGCAAAGCCACAGTAATATGAATAACATTACAATGGTATTGAAGATGGCAAAAATCTGAATTACTGTATGAAGAAATCGACTCTCACTATGAGATGCTTATTTGTGTGTGTGTGTGTGTGTGTGTGTGTGTGTGTGTGTGTGTGTGTGTGTGAGAGAGAGAGAGAGAGAGAGAGAGAGAGAGAGAGAGAGAGAGAAAGTGGGATGAAAAAGAGAAGAATGGAAAACTACAAGAATAAAATGACACACACTGCAATGACATCTCTGCATTATGAGGGAAGTGTTAAAAATAATGAGTTTACGAGGAACGAAAGCCGCGACCCTGATCCTAGACCTAACAAAAGTGGGGTGTGGTCTGCAGTGTGAACCTCAGTAATGTTGTTCATGATACAGTACTTCTTAGAGTTAACCTTCAGACTTTCACTTTCTCTCTCTCTCTCTCTCTCTCTCTCTCTCTCTCTCTCTCTCTCTCTCTCTTTCATTTTATATCACGTTTTCCTCACTTTATAGTTTTTTCAATAATTTTTGTATCATATTTCTTAAGTTCCTCTCTCCCATTTCTCTCTCCCTCTGTCCTTCATTTTCCCCCGCTCTGTCCTTTTCCCATCTTCTCTTTCCCTATTCCCTCTCCCTTTTCTCCCTCCCCCCCCTATCCTCTACCCAACTCCTTCCAGTTTCTCTCCTTCCATCCACTGGCTAACACGCTTCAGCACTAAGAAACAATAGTCTAAAAAAAAAAAAAAAAGTAATTTCCTTGGTTACCTCCAGCTCATACCAAAATTTCATACCTGCACCAAAACACACACACACACACACACACACACACACACACACACACACACACACACACACACACACACACACACACACGCACACGCACACGCACACGCACACGCACAAGCACACACGCACACGCACACGCACACACACACACACACACACACACACACACACACACACACACACACACACACACACACACACACACACACACAACAGGTAAATACTGGGAAGAACTTCACTCAAATCTCTCTGAGTTAGCTATGATTTATAAGAGTCATGTGCGCTCTCAGACTGAATACTGCTCACCCTTGTGGAATGGATGTGGAGAGGTTGCACTAAAACAACCAGACAAAATTCAGAACAAAGCTGTTAGAATTATTAATAACCCTGCTATTACTAATAAACTACCTCCCCTACAAGTAAGGAGGATTGTTGCCTCCCTTGCGTCATTTTACAGATATTTTTATAACAAATGCTCAGACGAAGTTTCGTCCATTGTGCCACTTCTTCATGCCTTCCCTCGTGCTACACGGGCATCTGGTAGCGCTCATGACTGGACTGTCACATTACCATATTGCAGAACTTCTGCCTATCAGAATTCTTTCATTCCCCGAACTGCATCTCTCTGGAACTCGCTTCCCCAGAGTTGTTTCCCTCCAAACTCCAACCTACAGCTGTTCAAGTCTAACTGTTACAGATGTTTTATTAACAGAGGACACCAATAATCTGGTGTATGGATTAGCTTTTTTTTTTTTTTTTTTTTTTTTTAATTCGTTTTCCTCTCCTCTGTTCCATTATTAAAAAAAAAAAAAAATGTATTTCCTTACACCCAAAGCTAGAAATACATATAAAAATTTTTCTCCAGGATTAAATGCTTATGGATATTGGATAAAAAGACATTAGGATTCTGTACCGACTCTTGTTTTATTTCTGAGGACTCGCATGGGGGAAGGAAAGATTCATGGTGGTATTTTGATATGGCAGACCAGGTTACCACTTGTAGCCACCATGACCGTAACCACCATAGCCGTAGCCACCATAGCCACCATAGAGGCCATGTCCGTAGCCACCATAGCCCAGGTTGAAGATGTTGTGTCCTACTCCACCAGCCCAGCCGCGACCACCATAGCCGCCGTGTCCAAATGCACCATGACCGTATCCACCATAACCATAACCACCATACCCGTAGCCGCCATACCCATAGCCGCCATGGCCTAGGAATCCGGGAGCAGCCACAGCCACGGCCAGCAGCAGGGCCAGAGCCACGGAGAACAGAGTGAATTTCTGGAAGGGCAAAATGTTGGTGAAAATCATGCACTCTAGTCTCTATGGTGACGCTTCTCAAGTTCTTGCCATCATGAATAGATAGATTGATAGAGGGATAGATGGAAAGTACTAATCTGTGTGTGTGTGTGTGTGTGTGTGTGTGTGTGTGTGTGTGTGTGTGTGTGTGTGTGTGTGTGTGTGTGTGCTATTGTGTAAGTGCAAGTGTGGCGGTTAATATGTGTATGTGAGGATAAGAACTTGTATAAATATTTGCACTTGTGCGTGAGCATGAGCATGTTCGTATAAGTGTGTGTATGCGTGTGTGTTCGTGTGTACTTAGAAAAAGAGTAGATGTCAACTGTGTGCTTGGATGGGATGCTCAATCCCAGCTTTAATTTGGCGGTGAGTATCAATCTGTCCGTCAAAAGAACTTTCGATAGACCTCATTATCATTAAATCTATGTTTATGTTTGCTCATTTGTATATGTCTATGCATCTATCCAATTATCCACTTAAATAACTGTTCTTCTAATTAAATATCTCTCTCTCCTGGTTGTATGCATCTTTAGCCAGACGCAAGATTTTAGAGTTCATCCAGGATGCTCTTGATCAAAACTCCCTCAAGCATCATTGCCAGAACCTACCACCTCCCTCCCTCCCTCCCACCAGTCTATCCGGGTCGTCCTCATGCACAGTTGGGGTCATTTCTTATACGCTGTGTCAAAACCTAACGAGGTATTGCTAAACTAATCAATACTGCTCTCGCGGTCTGGAAGTGCTGTAATCTCATTTAATTTGTTCAGAGACTCAGGCATGGCGAAGGATCAATGACCGCAGCCGTACAACTTTAAAATGTAATGTGCCTTCCTTACTACACTTGACATTCTGAAAAATGGAAGAAGAACTGTAACATGTAGGTCTCCCTGTGGTGTTAATGTACATTGTTACCTCTGGTATTTTTTAGTGCTAGAAGTTAATAAAGTTGTGGGGTATAGGATGCATTGTAGTTTGAGATATCAGAGTAATAAATCCATCTGTGTTAGAGGAACTTGCCCAGTTTAATATCAGTTAAACCCCAGTGGCGCCATACTTAATATGTCGAGTATGCCTCTCCACTGTACTTTGTCATCCCACCTCACTCTAGGTCAACCTCTCATTATTTTGTTTAACTTAGCCTTTCGTCGCTCTCTTAATTGTCTGTTCACCTACAGATGTTCTCAGCTTTTTCCTTCGCCCTCGTTCAAGTACTCCGTTACTTATCTCTCCATCTCGTTCTGAGTCTTTTTCTTCAAGTTTTCTCATCTTCACTGTTGCTCTCTCTTTCTTTTCTACCATTCCCCTTCGCTCTCGCTCTTCCGTTCCTCATTCTCCTAACAGCTTTACTTTCAAGCACAGTTTTTGCTGCTTATGCCAAAGCTAACTTCAGAGAACCTGCTAAGCTGCTGCGGGCGCTTATGAAGTGATGTAACTCTCTCGAACCTTTCATTAAATAAAGCGTGGGACCGGGAGTGGGGTACATCATATCGCCACTACGTTGATAGTGTTTATCATTTTAATATATATATATATATATATATATATATATACCTAGGCTGCTTCCCCCAAGGAAAGGGAGGTAGCCGAGACAGGACGACACACTCCATTTACTCATCCATTCAAACACATTCATTCACATCTTAGCCCCAAAGAGGAAAACGGACAGATCCTCACCGCACCACACCGCACAAGGGTCAACTGCGCAAAATATATATATATATATATATATATATATATATATATATATATATATATATATATATATATATATATATATATATATATATATATATATATATATATATATATATATATATATATATATATATATATATATATATATATATATATATATATATATATATATATACAAACGCCTCAATTATTTCTTCATTCCTTGAAGCACAGTTCGGGTGAATTAGGGGTCAGGCGTCCGGCGATAGATATATAGATTACAAAATTCATTTCAAGTGTCGTTCTCACCATGATGGCCGGGTGTTGCTTCACTGTCAACCGGGAGTGGACTGACTACCACACTCTGCCACACCCGCAACTTTTTATACAGCACGGAGGCCTTACCGCTCCCGCTCTTTACCCGATTCCATTGTTTTGCAAGGTCTTCAGTACAGATGCTATAATTACTTGAACCTGAAAAAATTGGGCCAATGGCAATTCCAGATTTATTTCACTTTTTCACCCAGCAAGAACAATTGGGGACCTGGATGGAACTGGACTGTTACAAGTCGTATTCTAGAGGAAATGGAACTTATCAAAGAATGTCTGCCTGTGTCAATGACCCCAGTGTCATCAATGTGCATTACTTTTAAGGCTTCTTACAAAGCTTGATTCTAAGTTGGTGTACAGGTATCGGTGTCTGCAGTAATCGTGGTGGCAGTTAATGCAGTAGTGTTAATAACAGTGAGGAGGAACATCAGGGTTAGGGAATCATTAGAATTTTGAGAGAGACCGTGCAGCCTCGAAAGCTCCCTTCAGGCGAATAATGCTGACCCAGACATGAAAGAAACACTGACTCAAAATGTATGTCCACCAGTTGCAGTAGTGATGATAGAGGATTTTAGGATGTTCTCTTCAAACTACCATTGTATACTTATTTTATTTACGTATTATTATTTTCACAACTTTTCTCTTGAGAGGTCCAATTACTTAACAGTTCTGAGAATAAACAAGTAGACACACAAAATAATAAGCTGGGACGAAACAGACACCATCCAACTTTAGTGCTGTATTCAATCATCATCATCATTATCATCAATTCATCATCACTCTCTTCAATTATGACATCAGCAGCAGCAGCATTCTCTTCAAATATCACTTCATCATCATCATCATCATCACACTCTTCAAACATCACACACTGCCGTAGGAGCAGGAAGAATCTAGACTTAAGAGAAAGAATATAACCAAGTAAATGAAACAATCACAGTCATGATCCCCGGCGGAAAAAAAAATCACTTGCATATTCAACTGAAAGTAAAGTTCCAAAATTTTAAAAACATTAAGAGAAGCAGAACAGATTATTTTTCTACAACAAATAATTCTGCAGCATGACTTTTCAACCCTTTCAATGCTGTGGGAAAAAATTCTCTGGCAATATATTCAGACTTACACTTGTTGACTTATTTTCTGACGAGAGAAATCCGAGCAGTCAAAAGCCCTAAAAATTTCTCGATTAAAACTTTTCCTTCCGTGGGCATGATTATTTCACTTGGCCTAACTGCCGACGATTTTCTTCATCTACGAGAAATCATAGCAGCTAACCTCTTCGGTATGATGACGTCTTTCCAATGTCATCATTGCTACCGTCAGTCATTTTCACTCGGCTCAATTGACTCCTCATAACGAAATTATTTAAAACTTTTTCCATTCCTCTCTGTACCGATGTAGGTCTATCCAAAGCCAAATTAAACTGTCTGGCGTTAATAAAGATATAATATAAAAGGCGTCATCGGAGTGAAGGGATTATATAATTAAAGCACTTCCATTAGTATCTGTACTTTATCGACCAGGAGACTGATATGAAATGGAGCGATATACAGCCTGGCAAAGAAAATAAATATATTCCTGAAAGAATCTCTTTTCCCCAGAATAATAAGAACAAGGGGAAGCAAAATTAATGACCGATGCGGGAAGTATAGACCCCTATTACTCATCAAAGGATGTGGGAAGGACAGAACCCCATTTCTCGTCGAAGGATGTGGGAGGGATTGAGCCCCATTTTTCGTCAAAGAACGTGGGAGGGATAGAGCCCTATTTCTCGTCAAAGGATGTGAGAGAGATAGAGCCCCATTACTCGTCAAAACATGTGGGAAGAATAGCGCCTCACTTCTCTTCTTGCATCGTGGTTCATCGTTAGCCTGGTGATCTGTGTAATAATTCACGAGATCTACTTTCTCTGCCTCTTAATTACAGCCATAGATTTCAGGCTACAGTGATGACTATTGCCATGGGGTTAGACATGACCCATAGTTGGGTCATAAACACCATTTGGGCAGCCAGGGGAGTTAGGGGAAGGGAGTGAAGCCCCCTGCGCAAAATTTTACAAGGCCATATACTAAGGCAAAAGTAATTAATGGACATGTTAGGCTCTGATTTAGAGGTTTCTCTGGAATGAGCCTAGCAACTGACCCCCAGTCACAAGCCGGCAAGAAAATATCCACAGTTTCCAAGGGAAAAAAATGAAATTTCGAATGTGTATAGATACAGGTCGTGGACACCGTAGAACTGAGCATACATGTCAGGGAAAAGGGTGGTAGTCTCATATCCTCAACCTTTAAGATAATATTCGTAACCTGGCATAACCCAACCAACGCCGAGTAGTTTTGCGAGTCACCGATCTGATCCACCGAAAAATACAGGAAAAGACAATGTGTATTTAAATATGTTAATGTTTCCTTTATTTTGTGGCCGGTGTCTGTCAATTTAGTGTTGAAAAGAAAATATATTTAGCAATAAGTATGGTACTATTTAGGCTACAGTCTCTTCGTCTTTTGGGATTAAGAATGCCATGATGATGATGATCATCATCATCATCAATCTCATAGATGGCTTGGTTATGAGCCAGAAATAGGCAAAAGATGATCATCAAAAGCAGGCTATCATCAGAATCCCGTCGATTTAAGTCACGTCTCCGTTTATTAACCAATTCATGCTCAGTGTTCTTTAAAAAGGACGGAAACGGGTATTTTTAAAGGTTACTAAAGGAGGGACCTACCTGGTACGAATTTATGAGCATTGCGGCTACAAGCCTATAGGAGGAGGGCGGTATGATAAGTTCTCTTTCAGCAAAATCCTACGCACACAGGAATCCTAGGCACTAATGGGTTAACCGTTGAAGCTTTTTAAAGTTTCCGAGCTCCTTATCAAACCGATTCATAAAAGTCAGCAAACAAAAATGAATAGATAAATAAAAACATTTCACATTTAATATATACCGCCACTTAAAGCCTTTTATCAGGATGACGTGTTTTGTTTCGTTCCGCAGCCCTCAGACCAGTGTAACTCATGGAAAGTCTCCTCTCTGAGATCATCAAAAGCCACTTCATATGTAACTCCTCCAGATGGAAAAGTCTAAACTTGATTAATATCGTTTGAATATGGCATGACTGAAAAAATTAACTGCATCATCGTACTAAAGTGTTTACCAGACAGACATGACAAGGACAGGAAGTGAGATGTGGTATAACTGTTGCTAACCTGTGTTGTTATGCGACAATTATTTTTCTCCAGAAATCAGTGGTCAACCTGAGAAATGGATGTCCTTCAGGAAGAAGTTTGATTTCGCTGTCCAGATGAGAAAAGGAATAATGGAGATATAGAGACAAGGACAGAGACAGAGAGACAATGACAGAAATTTGACCGCATTCTCTTTGACTTAGTAGGCTTCAGCATCTCTTCCTAAGCAATTTATTTTACATACGTGACTCATTTACCTTCCCTTATGTTCTTTATACCTTTGTTTATCGACACTGATTACACAGATAACAGAAAAGAGAATCATAATTTAACAAAAGCAGAATAAACGCAAGATATGACAAATTGTTTCCTAAATCTACTGGAATTCATTGCTCTCTTTTTCTGTCTTAAGGTACCATCACTGTCGTTGGATTTCTGTCTGTGTGCATGTTTACCAATTGATAATGAAATTAAAATAGTTTATATTATCATGATCATAAATGCATAAAGAATACTGGATGTGCCTTATTAAGAACTAACTCTCTAAAAAGACACCTTTGGTCAAACTTAAATATTCTGATTCTTGATCGCAGCAAGAATGCCTTGTACCTTGAAGTACAAGTATATAACACTTTAGAGGATTATGTACATTTGTATTAACCTTCATACTATTATCACACATTAATTCTCTATGCACCTAACCGCACAAACGCACTTACATGTATGCATCACAAGTTATACAGTACAAATATATACATTAATTCACATACACATTCATAAGTGAGCCATTATATCCTAATTACCCCCGGACCCAATGACTATCCTCAAGGTCACAGTCCAATCATAATTTAACAACAGCTCGATAAAACCCTGGGAAAATTTTCACGGCTGACCAGCAACTCGAATCGTGTAAAAGACAAATGACGGAGGCTCGTAAAAATAGCTGGAGGAGTACAATGCGATGGGAGACAATAAATTTCTTGGTTTTGTCTACAGTATTTTGAAATTTATAAGTCTGTGTGTGTGTGTGTGTGTGTGTGTGTGTGTGTGTGTGTGTGTGTGTGTGTGTGTGTGTGTGTGTGTGTGTGTGTGTGTGTGTGTGTGTGTGTGTGTGTGTGTGTGTGTGTGTGTGTGTGTGTGTGTGTGTGTGTGTGTGTGTGTGTGTGTGTGTGTGTGTGTGTGTGTGTGTGTGTGTGTGTGTGTGTGTGTGTGTGTGTGTGTGTGTGTGTGTGTGTGTGTGTGTGTGTGTGTGTGTGTGTGTGTGTGTGTGTGTGTGTGTGTGTGTGTGTGTGTGTGTGTGTGTGTGTGTGTGTGTGTGTGTGTGTGTGTGTGTGTGTGTGTGTGTGTGTGTGTGTGTGTGTGTGTGTGTGTGTGTGTGTGTGTGTGTGTGTGTGTGTGTGTGTGTGTGTGTGTGTGTGTGTGTGTGTGTGTGTGTGTGTGTGTGTGTGTGTGTGTGTGTGTGTGTGTGTGTGTGTGTGTGTGTGTGTGTGTGTGTGTGTGTGTGTGTGTGTGTGTGTGTGTGTGTGTGTGTGTGTGTGTGTGTGTGTGTGTGTGTGTGTGTGTGTGTGTGTGTGTGTGTGTGTGTGTGTGTGTGTGTGTGTGTGTGTGTGTGTGTGTCCTACGGCCTATCTGTACACTTACATTTCGTTTACTCTTACTTACTTGCCTCCCCTATTAAACTGTCTTTCTGTTTCCCCTCGTATCTGTCTGGAAGTATACCCTGTGTCAGTCTAAATCTGCTATATATCACCTCTTTGTCTGAAGCTAAACACCTAATCTCAGTGGCTCGGATATCGATAAAAAAAAACCTTATTTTACAATTCTGCATGTAGGAAAACAGTGGCACACATATTTGGTTGAGGGTTAAAGAGAACATTTTTACGTATGTATAATTAAGCATTTATTTTCTTTAAAGTAATTAACTATGCTCAGTGGCAGTGGGTAAATGCGTTCTCACAGCTACTATGGATTCTTATTACAAAAATCATATTATAAACCTTAATGTCTCTAAAGGATCTCAACTTGATGTGATGTTTGGCGTGATCGTAAACTTTCATAGGTGAAAAATTAATATCTTAACAGTTCGTATGTTCCAACTTATAAGAAACTGAACCAACTCTCCCATGTACAAACCAGGACACATGTAACAGGCGGCGCTAACCACGGGAAGGAAAAGGCAGGAAAACATATGCAAACCAATCAATGTCACAAAGAATAAATACCCTGAAAACTGGAGCAACGAACACATTACCAAATCAGTGGGACAAAAAGAATGTGTTTTGATTCACCTCGCCGATGGATACACCAAAACAAATAACAATAGGAACCATGCGACGTCCAATACCGCGACTGATCTGGGGTGCTTGCAATCATGCGTGTCCACAGCATAATAACAACAGCGAGAGGCCTTTATGTAATATCTGGGCCTTGTGGTCGGACGCTTTCAGATGCCACGGAGCGCCAGCCAAGGTTACCAGCAAATATAATGACAAATATTGGGGGATTTCTTTCGGCTGGCACTTCCCGCCACACCAAGCACGCACACACGCACGCACACACGCGCGCACACACGCACGCACGCACACACACACACACACACACACACACACACACACACACACACACACACACACACACACACACACACACACACACACACACACACACACACACAAAGGACAGAAAACAATAACGAACAAATATCCAGCACACCTTCGCATAAACACAAGTACACATACATACATATACACATACTCA
The DNA here is from genome assembly GCF_032717465.1 of Coenobita brevimanus. NCBI lineage: Eukaryota > Metazoa > Arthropoda > Malacostraca > Decapoda > Coenobitidae > Coenobita > Coenobita brevimanus. Next base: position 43,474,736 of record NC_137003.1, on the reverse strand, counting down.
TTCACACGGGCACACACAAATACACACAAGAACATAAGCTCCCACACAAAGCCATTAAAATAATACAAATGCCTGAAACAATTATAGAGACATCAGTGCTTACAACTCAAATACATATACATAATAAAGCTACAGTCTTACTTACTCTTACCCTCGCTTTTTCATGAACTGTCAGGCCCATCCCCACATGCCCCACACCCACAAAACAAGGCCCAGAATAATACGATATACATACAACACATACATACACTCACTCAGGCATTTTTCACTATATTTCACACTCCGTCTCTTCCAACCCATACAAATTCACTCCCATGAGAACACACAGCAAAACAGAGTCAGTATTAGGACCACATAACACACACAAACCACAAACTTTCACTGGCTCTCTCATTGTGTCCCATATACACACATACCCACATAGACTCTCACCCACTTGTACATCCTCAAAATATAACCACTAGGTTAATCTTAGAAACACTTTACGCACTCAGGAAACACAAGCACTTCTACCTCTCTATACACACTCACTCTTTCTCTTAAACACATAAAATTCACTCTCACGTCCTCGTCCTAATAAAAAAAGAAAAAAAAATCAATCACAGAAAGTCTTTAAAAACAAAGGCCACACACCTAATCACAATCACTCTCACCCAATTTCACACACTCTCTCTCTTCCACACCCACCGAAACCCACCCCCTCAAGCACACCCTCACAAAAAAGGATACGAAAACAATCACAACAAATGCCAGGAAAAAAGCTCCATCTCGTACAGCGGACCTTGCAAGACAATGGACTCACTCTAGGGCGGGTGTCACAGGTCCTCAGATATATAAAGGAAGGCGGGAGGAAGGAAGGGCAGCAGTCTTGGTCTGGTGGTCACTGAGACAACACCTGGGCATCATGGTGAGATTGTTAAATGCTTACTGTTATTAACTGCTGAGAAAGATGATAATGTCAACAGCCTGCCCTTCCCAGTGACCAAAAATCTCTTGCTTTTATCACTTGTATGCAGTGTGGGCGAGCGAGTCGTCAAAAAAAAAAAAAAATCTTAAGACAATAATTTTTCCTTGCAAGTTACGTGAATTCTTTATAAAAACTCAATTTCTTTTCCTGTACCGCCAGTTTCAGTAACGGAAGCTAAATCATTCATACTGTCAAAAATCGGTTCTTTCCAAAATATTTTTCAACCCACTTATGCAATTCCTTGGTGAGGAGTCATATTTATTTTTGGCTGAGTTGCCTGTGTAAACTATGCAAGCTGTGTCCCTAGATTTGGCCTAATCGGACTTAGGCCTTATTCTGGCACTGTAATTTCTTAGTAATCTTTCACCACAGCATAAGTTGTTTCATCGTTTTGCAATAACATTGAACATGAATCAGAATTACAACTTCATACCAATACCAACGAAACACAGTGTCCAAAATTATACCTAAATTATGGCCAAAATCTTTCCGTGATTGCAATCCAAACTAGTAAATAAAAAGCAACAAAGACAATAGAACGCGGCTGTAAGACATATTCATTGACGAACCACTAACACGGAATGTAAACAAATGTGGCTGCAGTGACTGCATCACGTGAAAATATAGATTTTACACACACACTTTCGTATGTGCAGCTTAATGTATGGTTCATCACATACATACACACACGAGCACACACACACACACACACACACACACACACACACACACACACACACACACACACACACACGCACGTGAGGTTTGTACAGATCTGTTGCGCCTAGGAAAACTGCTGGACCTCAGGGACCGGACTATGTTGTTTATGCTCAGAATAGCACACACACACACACACACACACACACACACACACACACACACACACACACACACACACACACACACACACACGTTTTATACAGGCTGATGACTATCTAGTACAAGGAGTTGACCACACCCTTCACAGATCCATGAGCACGTCAAACAATAGGATTCATCACACAGACACCAAATCAGGGTTTTCATCTACGTTTAGTCACCACCACCACCACCATCATCCAAAATCCTTTTCCCACTATAAAATGTTGTAGGTGGCTTCGGAGGGCAGGCAAAAGACAGTCAGAAAGCTGGAGAATAAAAATAAAAATATCCATTACATTCTCAAACCTTCGATATCTCGTTTCCCTTCCCAAGCCAAACAGCCTACACAAAATTGTGCTTCATAATACTTTGTGAAACATGACCATTCCGACGACTACCAAGTTTAAAACAGAGGTGCTACCTTTGTCATGCGCGAATCCATATATCATCTTTCTTGAGTGTTTTCCCTTCCTCAGTAACCATACTTCACCTTTTCATTCATTATTCGTCCATCCATGTTTATCCTTCAGTGTTTTTCCATCATCAGCATCCACTCTTCGGCTTTTCATACAAACTTCATCCATTCACATTCACCTTTTTTCACTTCTCTTCCTTCCTCAATTTTCATGCCTCATTTTATCTACACTTTTATAGGTGTATACATCCATCTTCTTTCGGCCTTCCACCCCGCCTCCTACCCTCAGATTCATTTTTGTAATTCCACCTTCCAGAAATTCTCTCTGTTCTCCGTGGCTCTGGCCCTTCTGCTGGCTGTGGCTATGGCTGCTCCCGGCTTTTATGGTGGCTATGGACACGGCTTCGGCTATGGCCATGGTGGTTATGGTGGCTACGGGTATGGCGGCTATGGGTTCGGACATGGCGGCTATGGTGGTCACGGCTATGCAGGTGGAGTAGGACACAACATCTTCAACCTGGGAGGCTATGGTGGCTACGGACATGGCTTCTATGGTGGCTATGGTGGCTACGGTCATGGTGGTTACAAGTATGGAAAGTAATCGCCACGGACCCAGCCACACACACTTATGCGACACCTCTTTAACTTATCTTCCTTCCCCACAGAGCCTCAGAAAATAAAGTTAGTCAGTACGGAATATTCTTTTTTTCTTGTCCCTCTCATGCTTGCGTCATCCCTCTATACGGTTTTATCTTTACTAACCAGGCGATTTTATGTTGAAAGCGAGTCTTTAGGAGCATGAAAGAGTTCATACTGCCTCCATTAACCCTCTCAAGGTCGATTTATTGTTAGAAATTGTTGGAAATATATATATATATATATATATATATATATATATATATATATATATATATATATATATATATATATATATATATAGTTTAAAGCTGATTTCATCGTAAACACTCACACACAACCTAATAACTCGGTGGAAGTCTAGAAACACATGGAAACAGGAAAGGCAAATGAAACATTAATAGGAATACAGAACTACTGCAGACTTTTAATTTTCACTGCCAGACCCCTCGTTGTGAATGGGTTAGAAATTTTATTAACTCATTCCTGCATGTACCTGACCTGAATAGAATCGTCTGCTGATCAAAGGAATCAAATATACTTGGGACCATCGTGCAGAAGAGGTCGTTTCTTCTGTTATAAAAATTATCTACTATTGTTTCACCTCTTGCATAGTCATATATATCACTCTCGTTACATTTCGCGAGCCTTACATTCGGCATCCCAAACGAAGAATTCTGGTAAGGTTCAGGACGCCAGTGACAACGAAAGTACGTGCTTAGAATCTGAAACAATAATATTAGTTCATTATATGCTGAAAGGTAATTGTTCTGTGTGTGTGTGTGTGTGTGTGTGTGTGTGTGTGTGTGTGTGTGTGTGTGTGTGTGTGTGTGTGTGTGAGGGACGCCTTCATGTGCGGCATCGATATGACGAGAATGGATCTGCCTGGTTGTACAAACGTCCCTCAGTCCCCTCCCTCTCTCCCGAAAGAAGGATGATAGACTGATAAAATGACAACTTTCGGCCTGCAGTCCACCGGGTTCACGTTCAGATGAGCCGTGGGTTGCAGCTAATACTCCTCAGAGAAACGGATGCTAGTAATTATAGGAAAGAGAGTACCCAGAACTTTGCAGAATTCCACCGACTGTACACATAATTAAGACAAAGATAGGTGCTATTAAAAATTATCTCGTGGTGGCATAAGTTGATTACGGTACGTACCCTGAGAACGTTATTTTTAATAACATCGATATGGTTAGCACTGATACTGTGTTGTAGCAGTTGTAGTAATGGTAGTGATGGTAGTAGTAGTAGCAGTAGCAGCAGTAGTAGAAATGGAATAGTATGCAATAGCAGTTGCAGTAGCAGACAGGCAATACTACTGTAGTATTAATAGCAGGAGGAGGAGGAGGAGTAATAGTCGCAGCAGCAATAGTGGATGACCTCCATCCCTTTGGATATTATACTGCGAAGACCATCATAAACTTTCATAACGATTATTCTCCATTTGGAGTTGTAATGTGAATGTTAAATACTAACCATCACAATAAAGTCCTTTGGCCCAAAACACGCCAACGACTGTGGTTACCAGCCATATGATACTACTTTTATTACTACTACTATTTATTAACATTATAGTGCTAGTAAAAAAATATCAGCCAATTGGATTCTCTGGTCAGTGTGGCTCTCGACCACAATAGCATCGTAATCTATACTTGCCAGAGAGGTAGGCCTGAGGGATGATGATCTTGTGCTCCTGAGGTAGTAGTAGTCTCACTTTTCGTAGTAGACGTAGTAGTAATAGCAGCAGCAGCAGTAGCAGCCTCATCTGAACTTGAACCCGGTGGATTGCCGGCCAAGTTGTCCTTATTCCACGGTTCACCATCTTTTCAGAGGATAGGGAAAGGACTGAGGGACCTTTGTATGTAAAGCCGGGCAGCTCCACAACCCTCTCCCCCCTTTCATATCGGTGCCACCACGTTGAAGGCGTCCCTCTCCAGCAGCACATATATATAACAGGCAGGAATAATACTGTGCCACATGCAGAAGCAAAATTGTTGTTGAGGTGCGAGCAAGCCTAGACTCATTAGGCTACGTTCACGGGCATGAACTACTCAGTTCTCTTACGGCTTATAACTTCCCTTACGTCTCAGTTATTTGTCGCACAGTCTGTTAATAAACATGAACACTCCAAGCCTTTAGTTACTTATGGCTGAATGTGTAAAAGAACTCTTGCATTAGATGCCTAGTTTGTGTTAACACTAGAATTACGGTTAAGTCCGTGAATTATGGTGAAGTATCAGTGAAAGTGTGCTGGTGTTGTGGTGTGATGGTGGTGGGTGGTATAACAATGGTGTGCGAGGTAGGTGTGTGGGGGGAGTAGTATAGTGGGGATGGTGTGTAGGACTGATAGCGCTGGTGTGGTGGGGCTATCCTAGTGTGATGATGGTGATGTGGTAGTCGAGGGCTGTTATGATGGTGGCGTGGTGGCGGTGGTGGGCTGGTAATGGTGTGGACTGTCGGATGCCCGTGATGGCGTGGTAGTGATGAGGGGCGTGAAAGTGGAAAGCAAAGACCTTCCTGACCAACCCACAGTGTCAAGAAACAGCCAGATCTTGCAGTTTTCTAACCCATCTTTTATCTTTAGTTCTGTAATTTGATCCACAATATTCAGCTAAATACTCCTAACAGTATAGACTTCTTTACCTGACCATACAAACAAGAACACATGGTAGATTATGTTTCGTGCATGTAGACGATGATATCTGGTGTTTGTTGCCAATATTACGACTTGGCATCTGTAGAGTGTGTTATGCAGTGAACGAAAGCCTGCCACCTCACATCGACACTAAACACTCAAATCGGGCAGCTTTTTAATTAATTCACCCTGTCATTTCCCATACTCTTGCGATCAGTGATTATTTAACTGACATTGCATAGCAAAACGTTTAATTTAGGAATGTTATATAATATGGATAATGAGACTGACAAAGTGTTTGAGTGAGGTGGAGAGGGGAGGGCGAGACAGAGGATGAGATGGAGGGATGGGGTTAGGATGTATGAAAGAGGGCGGTGTGAGTTTGAGAGGTGATTTTTTTTTTTTTTTGCCTCCCATTACGGGACGAAAGCGTCTGGCGATAGATAGATAGACAGAAGATAGACAGATAGATAGATTGCAATCTAACGCCAAAATTGTGGTCTGTCAAATCTGGAGAACTGTGCCTGAGAGCGCGCCGGCCAATGAAGAGTCCAACAAGTCATTTCTAAAACATACTGTATATATATTTTCTTAATTTATCGCAATACTTTATCCTCAGTATTACGACGCCCACTAAATTAATACTAGCAGAAGTCACAGAATTAAAGCTTAACATGGGAAGAAGAACGGGTGTTTAAGATAACTCGTGTGTCAACAGAGCTAAACAAAAATTACGAGGTGTCAACCAGGAGATTTTCTGGCGACGAGGACCGGCCAGAGTATGTGGTACTGTCTGAGTGGCCGGAGTGATCGCGTGTGCTGTATCGTCGTGCTTTTTTGTTATTTTTTATTCTTTTTGTTCACCATTGCTATCCTCACTTTACGTTAATTTGCGTGTATGTGTGTGAGTCGGTGAAAAGAGTGAGAAACTGGAGGAAGGACACTGTGGATGCAGCGTAGAGGCGTGTCGGTGTGGTGGTGAAGGTAAGTCGTGACGCCGGTTGTTCTAAACTTTGTCCTCCTTATTATGCAGCGTGGGCTTTCCAGGCTTATTATATATATATATATATATATATATATATATATATATATATATATATATATATATATCGATTTGCCTGTATGTCGGTAAGCCTTTACGGAGAATGAGGTGCCATCAAGCCTGGACTCACTACGCTACGGTTCACAAGCATGAACTGCTCAATTTTCTTACGGTTTCTATATTCCCTTACGCCTCAGTTATTTGCCGCATTATCTCTCAATAAGCAGAGACACTCCCAGCGATTAGTTGCTTACGGCTGAATGTGTAAAAGAACGCTTACATTAGATGTCTAGTTTGTGTTAACGCTAGAATTACGATTAGGTCCGTGAATTATGGTGAAGTACCAGTAAAAGTGTGCTGATGTTGTGGTGTGATGGTGGTGGTGCAACAATGATGTGCGAAGGTGCAGGGAGTAGTGTGGTGGGAATGGTGTGTTGGATTGATAGGACTGGTGTGGTTGTGAAATGCTGGTGTGATGATGGTGATGTGGTGGTGGAGGGCTGGTATGATAAGTGGTGGTGGTGGAGGGCTGGTATGATAAGTGGTGGTGGTGGTGGTGGGCTGGTATTGGTGTGGACTGTCGGATGCCCGTGCTGGTGTGGTGGTGATGAGGGGCGTGTTATAGTGGTGGAACAGACCTTCCTGGCCAGCCCACAGCGTCAAGAACCAGCCAAATCTCTCATTTTTTTCTAATTCATCTTTTACAGTATCTATAGTAATATGGCTCACAATATTCAACTAAATACTCCCAACAGTACAGACTTCTTTACCCGACCATGCAGACAAGAACATATGGTAGATTATGTTTCGTGAGTGTAGACGATGATGTCTGGTGTTTGCTGCCAGTATTACGACTTGGCATCTGTAGAGTGTGTTATGCAGTGAACGAAAGCTTTCACCTCACATCGACACTAAGCACTCAAATCGGGCAGCTTTTTAATTTATTCACCCTGTCATTTCCCATACTCTTGCAATCAGTGATTAATTAACTGACCTTGCATAGGAAAACGTTTAATGTAGGAATGTTATATAATATGGATAATGAGACTGACAAAGTGTGTGAGTGAGGTGGAGAGGGGAGGGCGAGACAAAGGATGAGATGGAGGGATGGGGTTTAGAATGTATGAAAGAGGGCGGTGTGAGTTTGAAAGAAAGTGATGTGGAAGTAATTTTTTTTTTTCCTCCCATTGCGGGACTAAAGCGTCTGGCGATAGATAGATAGACGGAAGATAGGCAGATAGATTGTAATCTAACGCCAAAATTGTGGTGTGTCAAATCTGGAGTACTGTGCCTGAGAGCGCGCCGGCCCATGAAGTCCAACTAGTCATTTCTTAGACATATTGTATATATTTTTTTCTTAATTTATCGCAATACTTTATCCTCAGTATTACTATGCTCATTAAACTAATACTAGTAGAGGTCATAAAATTAAAGCCTAACATGGGAAGAAGAACTGGTATTTAACAATTCGTGTGTCAACAGAGCCAAACAAAAATTACGATGTGTCAACCAGGAGATTTTCTGGCGACGAGGACCGGCCAGAGTATGTGGTACTGTCTGAGTGGCCGGAGTGATCGCGTGTGCTGTATCGTCGTGCTTTTTTTTTTTTTTTTTTTTCACCTTTGCTATCCTCACTTTACGTTAATTTGCGTGTATGTGTGTGAGTCGGTGAAAAGAGTGAGAAACTGGAAGAAGGACACTGTGGATGCAGCGTAGAGGCGTGTCGGTGTGGTGCTGAAGGTAAGTCTTGACGCCGGTTGTTCTAAACTTTGTCCTCCTTATTATGCGGAGTGGGCTTTCCAGGTTTGTTATATATATATATATATATATATATATATATATATATATATATATATATATATATATATATATATATATATATATATATATATATATATATCGATTTGCCTGTATGTCCGTAAGCCTTTACGGAGAATGAGGTGCGTGCAAGCCTGGACTCACTACGCTACGGTTCACAAGCATGAACTACTCAATTCTCTTACGGTTTCTATCTTCCCTTACGCCACAGTTATTTGCCGCACTGTCTCTCAAGGAGAGAGACTCCCAGTGATTAGTTGCTTACGGCTGAATGTGTAAAAGAACGCTTACATTAGATGCCTAGTTTGTGTTAACGCTAGAATTACGATTAGGTCCGTGAATTATGGTGAAGTACCAGTGAAAGTGTGATGGTGTTGTGATGTGATGGTGGTGGTGCAACAATGGTGTGCGAAGGTAGTTGTGTGCGGGAGTAGTGTGGTGGGAATGGTGTGTTGGACTGATAGGACTGGTGTGGTTGTGATATACTAGTGTGATGATGATGTGGTGGTGGTGGGCTGGTATGATGGCGGCGTAGTGGTGGTGGTGGTGGTGGGCTGGTAGTGGTGTGGACTGTCGGATGCCCGTGCTGGCGTGGTGGAGATGAGGGGCGCGTTACAGTGGTGAGCACAGACCTTCCTGGCCAACCCACAGCGTCAAGAACCAGCCAAATCTTTCATTTTTTTTCTAACTCATCTTTTACAGTATCTATAGTAATATGGCTCACAATATTCAACTAAATACTCCCAACAGTACGGACTTGTTTACCTGACCATACAGACAAGAACTCATGGTAGATTATGTTTGGTGAGTGTAGACGATGATGTCTGGTGTTTGTTGCCAATATTACGACTTGGCATCTGTAGAGTGTGATATTCAGTGAACGAAAGCTTACCATCTCACAGCGTATTCAAATCGCGCAGCTTCTGAATTAATTTACCCTGCCATTTGTCATACTCTTGCAAGCAGTGATTAACTGACCTTGCATAGGAAAATGTTTTATGTAGGAATGTTATAAATGGAGAATGAGAGACTGACAAAGGGAGTGTGAGTGAGGTGAAGGGGGAGGGAGAGGGCGACACTAAGAATGAAATGGATTGATGGGGTGGAGAGGAATATAATTATAAAAGAGGGCTGTGAGAAGGTGACGTAGAAGCAGTTCGGTTTTTGCTTCCCATTACGGGATTAAAGCGTCTGGCTATAGATATATAGACAGAAATATTGATAGGTAGATAGATAGTAGTTTAACGCCATAATTACGGTCCGTCAAATCTGGAATACTGTGTGCCTTAGAGCGAGCCGGCCCATAAAGACGCCAACAAGTCATTTCTAGAATATACTGTATATATTTTTTCTTAACGTATCGCAATACTTTACCCTCAGTTTTTCGACATCACTAAATTATTACTAATAGGAGTCACAAAATTAAAGCTTAACATGGGAAGAAGAATGGGTGTTTAAGATGACTTGTGAGTCAACAGTGCTGAAAAAAACAAAAAAAATACGATGTGTCAACCAGGTGATTTTCTGGCGACGAGGACCGGCCTGGGTATGTGGTACTGTCTGAGTGGCCGGAGTGATCGCGTGTGCTGTGTCGTGTGGGTATTTTTTTGTTCATTGCCATAATCACTGCGTTGATTTGCGTGTGTATGTTTGCGTACTTGAAAAGAGAGGAACTGGAGGAAGGGCACAGTGGATGCAGGGTAGAGGCGTGTCAGTGTGGTGATGAAGGTGAGGTAAGTAGTGACGCCGGTTGTTCTAATCTTTGTCCTTATATGTAGAGTGGTCTTTCCAGGCTTATCTCTTCTATATATACAGTACATCGATTTGTCTTTGTGTCGGTTGGCCCTTACGGAGAATGATGCAGGACTAAAGAGTTAATGGTAATATTGCCTCGCGCGCACGCACGCACGCGCGCGCGCACACACACACACACACACACACACACACACACACACACACACACACACACACACACACACACACACACACACACACACACACACGTTGGCTTATACGTTTGGAAAAAGAAATGAGGACAATGTACCCTAAGACAACTTCCCTACTCCTTTGTCTCAGATAACCGGAAATGACTGTGAAGCTACGGGAAAAAAAAAAAAAATCGGTAACACCTCAACTCATTTTACAGGCTGCGAGCTGTGTCGTGAAGAGCATGTCATAACTGTCAAATTTCAGAATTCAGATCATTGGTTCCAAACACGCCAGTGACTCTTGTCCATAACCATCTTAACATAGCAGATCCACTGCATTTTATCGAGGCTGTTTCTTACAGAGTGTATGTCTACATTATCTGCTCTGTGAGTCGGTGATAAGGATAGCAGAGCAAAAGTCTTCTCCCATTGACCAGTTTCTCCAAATGATAGAGAAAATAAATAAATACATATGTAAATAACAAAAAATAAATATAGATCACAGTACAGGGAAGAAAATGGCGCAGAAACTTCACGGGAAATGGTGACCGAGTTTACTGTATATTGTACAATGTCTTTATTGGGGAAAGGTAAAATTTAGCACATTTCTTGTTGCTGTATCCTTCATGGTGTGAAAAACAGAATAGCATTATTTGTCTCGTGAATTAATTATTTAGTCAAGAACGTGTTTGTCTAAGGATTAAAGACTAGATACTTAGCCCAACGACTTTTAGATGTTACAACTGCATCACGGCGTATAACAGTGCAAGGATAATTTAATAAATTATTAACAGCATATGATTTTTTTTTTACTGAAACGTTTACCAAACCACGGATTACGTGCAGTTAACAGATCTGACCTCAGGTTAATTAAATTTAGCTGTTCTAAGCATTTCTCATCAGATAAAGTTCTTATTCTCGGCATATTTTTTTGTCTTTTTCCTGTACGTTTTCCAATTCCTCTTTTTCTTTTTAAATTTGTTACGAAGACTGAACACAGTGGTGAAGTGTGGCCAGCGAAGGAGTTATATAAGGTGGGGATGATGAGGCCATAAAGGATTAGACGATGGACTAATGCCAGGCTAGATGGATGATGATTTCTTATTTTAACTCGAATGCTGTTCTTATTATTGGTACTAATTTGCTGTTTTCTTTGTTGCCTCTGTGCACTGCCAGCTGGGATTTGTGTCGCTAGTTATTATCACTCCTCCATTTTTTCGACCTGGTACATTTTCGAGCTGATTGTTTTTCATAGTATATATTTACCTTTCCCTTTTTTCCCACACATTTCGAACTTTGTATTTCCCGTTATCAATTTACGTTTGTCATGACTGAGGCCAATTAGGCAATTTATAAAGATTTCAGAACAGTCTATCTTCTGCTAAGGTGTATCCGCTTTTTTAGCATTGTTTCTGTCATCAGCAAAGTATCATATTTTACAACACAAACCTTCAGCGAATGATTGGTACCGTATAAATTAGAAAGAACAGGACCCCAAACTTAACCTTGTGGATTTCCGCTTGTGACAGTCATCCAGCATGAGTCTGTTCATTAATTACGACTCTTTGTTTACGTCCCGCCAGCTAAATATCAGTTCTGAGCACACTGCCAACGAAGCCATGAACTTCAAGTTTTTGAAGGAGTCTTTGTGTGGAACTTTATCGAAGGATTCATGAAAATCAAGCTAGGTAATGTCGAATGACTTTGTTTCATCATGCAAATGAAGCACGTCACTGAACAAATTCGAAAGACGGGTCAGACCAGCGATTATTCTGGAATCCATGCTTTTAACCTCTGGTGAGATTATATACAGTACCGTATACTTTTTTCGTGTCTGTTGAATTTATATTACTATATCGCACAGAACACGGGACATTACTGTCAATGGTTATGGGTTACCGAACTTTAATCAGCCACCTCTGTTTTCAGAGTAAGTGAATTTACTCCCACTTAAAAAAAAAAAAAAAAAAAACGAAAGAGCTCTCCTGTAAATGCAATAAGAGAATATGAAATGAGGAAAATGGTGGTCAGTTGCATCATCATCGGTTCTAGTGGTAACCGAAAAGATTGGAGATATTAATTGGCCCGGGTACAATCTCATATTCCAGATGAAATGAAAATAAGTTAACCTGTGTCATGGTTCCTTCACATCAGCCTGAACTATCAAAGAACAGTATACAGTAGATCGTGGTTAGTAATTCCAAATGAGTGAAAACTGGGGATCTGGTTCCATTTTTGAGCATATGGACACACTGCCAGATCTCGGAGACAAGCAACAGTTTAGACTTGTGGTTGGAACATTAAAAAAAAAAATTCTCTCTCTCTCTCTCTCTCTCTCTCTCTCTCTCTCTCTCTCTCTCTCTCTCGTTATAGATTTTGGTTCACCGACATCACATCAGTTACCTTCATGTAGACGAGTTATTTCCATCCAAAATATTTCAGCCATAACTTGGTCAAATTGGACGCCGTCAGGTTCTTTCAGGCCATTTCAGCATCAGTTGCGTTCATCAAATCTGCTCAAATCTACTCAAATCTATCAAGATTAAGTATACATCTGGCGACATTCAGGCCCCTCCCATCCAATCCAATCCAGTCAGATAAATTTAGACCCATTTATGTCATTCCAGGCTCGCTTTAAAAATCTGGGCCATTTCAGGAATAATTAGGACAAGATACAATTGAGAAAGAGAGAGAGAGAGAGAGAGAGAGAGAGAGAGAGAGAGAGAGAGTCGCACTGTAGGGATTCGACTATCTTCAGTACAGCAAGCGATGTTTCAAAAATGTTGCCGTAATCTATTTTCAAGTGAATATGCATAAAGTAATTATTTCCTGTTCACTTGGCCTCAAACCTCCATCTGTCCATCTTGAATGCTGGATTGTAACAAGAGAGTAACACTAGAATATGATGCTAGTCACGGGGAAGCGCAATGAAAATGATGTTGGGTCGTAGCATTGCCTGATTCTTCCACTGGGGTACGTGAATTAGGCGGGAAAAGGACGAAAATGAAATAGTAATCGATATCTAAACCTGGGTAAGACGAACGTGAATTTTGCAATAACCATCGATTGGGTGTTCAGTTGCTTCACACAGAATATTCCCCCCCCCCGTGTGTGTGTGTGTGTGTGTGTGTGTGTGTGTGTGTGTGTGTGTGTGTGTGTGTTTCGAATGAACGGTCACTTCCCGAAAGGTACACTTAAGTTTCATCAGTCGTTTCCGCTTTCATTCAGGCATTTTACATTAATTTCGACTCGCTTGGCATCATTTCAGGTCAGCTTAAGGTCAGTCAGGCTCAATTACATCCGCTTAAATCAAAAATACGTTTTTTTTTTTTCCCAGGTCATTAAGATTAATCAGGTTTTTCATTAAGTACAGGACAGAGCAGGTCTGAAATATACTGTACATGAAATAGTAATTGAAATAAAGATAGATAAATAGAAACAAAGATAGATAAATAGGCAGAGGATGGAGGATGACCATTGAGTACAGATGAGAAGTATGAACGTCGGGGGTAGGGATGCGAGAGGAAGAACGAAAAAGACGTGGGACGAGGTCAAAGAGTGTGACCTCAGGGATATGGGACAGAACAGGGAGGCTGCCAGATATCGGGCAGGGTGGAGGGCCTCCAGGTGACCAAGGCCGACGCATGCGAGCATGCTGGAACCTTTATAAACGGCGAACAGATAGATAGAGAGACAAATAGATATTTGGGCAGAGAAAAAAGGGAAAGGGGGGTAGGGAGGAATGGTCGAAGAGTACTGGGTGAGATGGAGTGTTCTAGTCGTGGGAGGTGATACTTGGTGGGGATGGCAAAACTACTAAAGACAAGCTTTGTAGGACGATAAGAACAAGGAAGAAAGCACGCATCTCCCTGTATTCTTACTTAGCATCTCACACAACAAATAAAAAATTTATATATAATCGAACTCTCATTTTCAAATCACTACGAGAAAATCCTTAAAAAAAAAAAAAATAATCAGTCTTCGGGCGTGGTATTGTGATGAGGTGGTGGGTGTGGTGGTGCGGGAGGTCGGGTGTGACAGACCTTCAACGGGTGGCACTCGGCTGCAGTTGTGCATAATGTGAACAATGGAAAATGCAACATACATCAGTGGAAACGGTGCAGTCTGTAAAAGAGGTGAATGCATCGTCAATAATAATAACCCTGGAGGAGAAAGTCAGAATTATTGGCATGTTGGCACAAGCATGTTCTTAGTCCTTTCAGCTCGATGAATCTGAATATAAATAAATAAATAAAAAGCTTCTCTGGAGGTTGTCAAAATAACTCAGGAAACACGTCATGGTAGGAAGGAACTTGGAAGTGAGAGTGAAGTTGAATGCACTGACAAGGTAATGCGTGCAGTCCGGTACTCTTGTCACGATCCAGCCCCTTAATTCTATGTCTGTTACCTTATGCTACATTCCGTGAGACGCCACCTTGACAAAATTATCTCTGTCTACTCATTTTTTTTTTTTTTAGATAAACAACGAATGCTTTACCTAAGTACTGATGTCATAGTACTCGACTGATCCCTCCTTCCGCAACACATACACTCTCCCTTTTACCGACATGATAAATTTAGATACTAAAGAGAACGAATGAAATGTCAAACTTGTTCACACAGCTTTACGTGACAAAGATGCTAAACATAGACTACGCTTCACCTACGAACAAATAAAATCCCAGTCGTCAGCAACTTTGTAGAGATGAAAGAACCACGAAGCACGACAGCACAAGTAATAGCTTTGTAAAACAAACACTCGTAAACAAAATGGATCCTATTCTATTTTGAGCGTATAGAGCCCTATGCTCGGCAGCCATGATACAAATCAGTTAATGGTTGAAGCCAGCCTACCTTGGCTGCATTAAAAAAAAAAAATAGTGGTCTAAATCCCACCAACTCTTTAGAGTTCGAGCCGTTGCAAGCAAGACACGGTCTTCACCCTTGATCTGAGTGCTCCACCATTAGACCGCAGGATGTAATAGCTTTGTAACTATTGTAAAAAGTGAAGTATAGTAATAATATTGTTGCAAGCAAGACTGAATATGAACGAATGCCATGCTAAGAACCCAGAAGAAACTGAGTTTCATAATTTCATTGATGTGTGTGTGTGTGTGTGTGTGTGTGTGTGTGTGTGTGTGTGTGTGTGTGTGTGTGTGTGTGTGTGTGTGTGTGTGTGTGAATAACCAATTCAGGTACTTTTGTCACAGCAAGGAAGGAAAAAAAAAAATCCATAGATTAACAAGGCAACGAAAGGATGGAAAAGTGAGTGTGGAATCATCAACTAAAGGTGGATAAATAAATATGAGCATATGAAATATTCGATGAATAAAAAAGGCAATTTGAAGACAGAACGCTAAGGAATACCGCTACTGATAATCTGTAAAAATTTTCGGCAGTTATTGAGGATCGATGAAAGGAAATATGGGAAAGGCAAATATAATAATACAGTTATTTAATGTTACAGAGATACGCGTGCCACACAGACAGTATGGTAATTCCAAGTAATCAGGTCTTCATATTAAACGTAAATTGTTATTCACAACTACGAGAGAGAGAGAGAGAGAGAGAGAGAGAGAGAGAGAGAGAGAGAGAGAGAGTTTTACTACCCCAGGTTCCTCTCCATTTCATACCTTCACCTCGTTCTTGATATCCCTCCCCCCCCCCTCACACTCTCAGCAACTGAGCTTCTTTTCATTCACTCTCAAGAGTTCAAACAAAACTGTATTATAGATATCGAATATAAATTACCAGTGTGACCTGTTCATGCCTCTACAGAAAGTTAACCCTGCTTAAGTGGTTATACTGTAAAAAAAAAAAATCGAAATGTTACATGGTTTCACTTGGGGAAATCCCATCGTAAAAATTCTTAATATATCATGTTAATTTTGTCTCAAGATTTTTTT
This sequence comes from Coenobita brevimanus, assembly GCF_032717465.1. Lineage (NCBI taxonomy): Eukaryota > Metazoa > Arthropoda > Malacostraca > Decapoda > Coenobitidae > Coenobita > Coenobita brevimanus. The sequence continues at coordinate 43,458,525 of NC_137003.1, read as the reverse complement.
TCCAGTATACTGATGTTGTACAACTTATGCACAACTTCGATCGTAAAAATTAATGCACACTGAGAAGCATATTTATATTCACTTGTGCTCACTTGTACACAAAAGCAGCATATATTCCACACAAGGCCTTCAATTCTTTGATGCACAGTTAGAGGAAAATGACGGAGTAAGTTGACAAAATAGAGACAAATGTTGACAAGGATTTTCCTTATCAGAGAACCTAAATACTAATCTATCCATCTCTGTCTGTCTGGCCATCCATCCATCTATCTGTATGTCCATCCATCCATCCATCCATCCATCTATCTATATGTCTATCTATATTCCTTTTGTATCCAGAAACAGCGAGGTAAAAACACATCATGCGAAAATGTAATAGTCGTGAGAGTCGCATTTTCATTTTCTATTACAGACCTCATCGAACTTTATTTTTAAAAATGCACTATAAATATACTTTCACCTAGAAATCAATCACGAAGGATAAAAGCGTTACCCAGAGCCGAAATAGACGTGAATGTAATATTTTGGATCCCGTGATATACCATACTGACGCTTATAAAAGAAAATAATACATTTTGAATATAGGTGTAACCAGCAAAGAAAAAAAAGAAAAAAAAAAAAAAAGAAACGGAATGGTCGTGACGGTTGAATTATTATCACATACAGATCCCATCAAAGTTTATAAGAAATCTGTTGCATTATGACTAACTGTATAAGGCAAAATATCACACACACACACACACACACACACACACACACACACACACACACACACACACACACACACACACACACACACACACACACACACACACACACACACACACAGTGGCTAAAACAAAATTGTCAAGATTGTCGAATTTTAGATCACCATTACCTTCCACCTCGAAATTTACCCCCCAAAAATCTTATACATTGTAAATATATGTGTACGGTATACAGCAAAACAGAGAGAGAGAGAGAGAGAGAGAGAGAGAGAGAGAGAGAGTTGCAGAAACGGAATGATAATGTATTTTAGATCACCATTACATGCCTCATCGAAGTCACCAGTCTTCACAGTGGCTGGATAGGTAGTTGATAATGGTGGTTTGGGAGGTCCTTGGATCAGTTCCAGCCCTATCCTACATTTGCCTTAAACGTTGACTGTCTTTTTTCTTGCTGTGTGTGTGTGTGTGTGTGTGTGTGTGTGTGTGTGTGTGTGTGTGTGTGTGTGTGTGTGTGTGTGTGTGTTTCCTTTTTCAAAACTATACAATCAGTTTTTCACAACGCTCTAGGTGCATGTAAAACATTCTGCTCCACGAAGCAGGGCGAACGACACATTTTCTTCAGTTTCCTCATTTAGAGCGAAATGAAAGGCATCACTTTTTTCCTGAAATTGTACGTGGGTAAGCCATCAAACATCAGAAGATAGGAAGTGGTGAAGCTGAGTATATAATCCTGGAAGTCTCGAAACAGCGAGAGGCAAAGACAAACACCACACACTTCACATAATATGTCTTCGCAGGCAGGGCCGGGGTCAGTAGTTCGTTTACAGTCTCTAACATGTGTCTAAGTAGTGGCTATAGACATAGATAATCAAGCAGGATTAAATTTCGGTTCGTTCGTAAGGAACCACAGTAAACGGATTATTGATCTTGACTACAATCAACCCACGAACTTTCATCGCTGGATACGACGGAAAAAATAAAACTATTAGAGATGCACAGTACAAAGTTAATAACATTTCCGTGTTATGATTATGCAAGGTTATACAGCTCTTGTGCTCAATGATCCACCTATACTGTCAATCGAGCTGCAAAACCCTGCATATAACTACACAGATACGAGAATAATTAAAATTGCAGTAAACTTCTAATACCAAACATCCATACTGTATAATTACAGTATACTGTTATCATACTAATGCCGCATCATAATTACACGATTAAATTCACGTATGAGTGACTGGACAAAATGAATACATATGCATAAATACACGAAAGTACATTATAAGAGTACAGTAAGTCAGCCATCATACACACTTACCTGCACAATATAGTTGAGTGGAGTTCGTAGTCTCGATGTGAATGAAAATACAGACATAAAAACACATGCAAATCAACAACTACCAAAGACGTACAGAATTAACCAATGGAAGGCTTACGCCTAAATTACAATTAAGCGCCAGAGGAATGTTGTGGAGAGACCAGTTCTGGTATTTTTGTAGGTGTAAAGTGTAACTATATAGTGGAGAAACCTATCGCCAAGTCACTTAATTTTGACGACGAGGATAAGTTTTTTACGTATCACATCATCATCATCATCATCATCATCAATCATCAATCATCATCATCATCATCATCATCATCATCATCATCATCAGTAGCAGCAGGAGCGTGTCACTCCACTGTAGGCTCAAAATCTCTACCAGAAAGGACCATAGAATTGTCTTTTTCTGCTGAGGTACGTGAAATAGGCTGCAAAAAGACGCAAATTTGGACCAAGCTGGAGTAAAGCAGTTGTAGCACATGACCTGTAGAAGTCTATTAGCTACTTCTATTGGACTTATTACAGATGCTGGCGTAAAGTAACAAGCAAACATTGTTTATGGGCATCGTAGTGAAGGTAGTTATACTTCCGGGTAATATTAACGACTGAGGATGAGTACATATTTCCAGCTTTGCGCAAAAAGCAGAAGTACCGGCAAAAAGCAGAAGTACCGGCAAAAAGCAGAAGTACGGGTTTCGACGTCAGCAGCCGTCCGCTTATGTCGTCTATCACAGGAGACAGTGGAATCTAGGTCTCTATCCGTCTGTCTTTCCGTGTTGAAAAGCAATTAATTTTCTTATAGCTTCGCCATAAGTCAAATTTATTTTTTGTGAGAGGAGCCTGAGACAAGGAAAGATTTTACACTGTCTATTCATTGTACCTTATACGAAAAGACATCTCATTTACGACAGGGACTTGATTGTATGCACGCGAATCCAGTCCCATAGCGGCACAGAGTGCATTTAGGTGGCTGTTGACGTCGCAGTGAAAGGCAGGTTATCCCATTTTTTTCAAGGTTTAAGTTTTTATCACTATAATTTATGCCTAGATAAAAAAGAAGTAAATATGCCAGTGAAATTCGGCTCAATATTTACCCAAGGACGTTGCTCATTTAAAGGAAATTCCGATCGTCAGTCATTTCATTGTGGTGATTATTTTCCATTATTCTTTGTTCTCTATCTAAAATATTCTCATCATATTCTATCTTAAGATATTCTAATAAATCTCTTCCTCTCTGAATCCACATTAGTGTATATTTCAAGGACTTCGTTAAGCTCCAGATTTCTGTACCATGGGCTAGGACGGAAAAAATGTACTAATAGTGTAACTTTTAATATAAGAAGGCAGTTTGTTCATGATTATTATATTTATCTCAAATTCCCCATCCCATTATATCCTTCCACCATGTGTAACCATTTCATTTCGATTACTTTCTTCATATTATTAATGCTCTTTTCAGACGATTATATGCCTATTGTTTACCGTACGGAAGGGGCTAAATGCATGTTTAATTAATGCATTCATTGGGGGAGATCTTTCGTAACTGGAATAAAATTGTCTGGAGGTAAAAAGAAGAAATTGTAAAGTCATCATTGTATCGAAGGGTCTTAATAGCCTACCTACCTCCCGTTTTCCCTCTTGCCGACCTAAACTGTATTCCTTCCCATCTTGCCCACGTAACTTGAAACTTACCTAGTGCCTTATGTGCCCTCCTTTGCTCCTCCAATACCCTTTCTTACTGCCATTTTTTTAGAGGTTGTGATGATAGCAGAAGACAAAACCAAAGCGATTTAACAGTAGCGTTCATAAAGTTGTATGTGTCGCGGAAAACAATTGAAAAACATAGATGTAAAGCAGGTGTTAAGAGATAGAGATGGTGGAAACAGTGGGACAGTCAGATGGAGGTAATGAATCTGAACATATGTCAGATCGGCACGAAACAGACTGACGTTATTTGGTCAGAGAAGAGAAAAATTGGAGAAGCCTTTTTAGCGAACTAACACAGGTTACTCGTCTTGATGATGATGATGATGATGATAATAATAATAATAAAACCTCAGCACATTACTTGAATCACGAACTTCATACGGGCCTCTTACCGTTCCCAGACTTTTACTACATAGTACAAACGCCAATACTCTGGAAAATAATGTCAGTGAAGTCCAAACACGAATACTGCATGTCTCGAAACTTCTCATTAACCATAGTTGCCACTGAGATGTTTCGTTTTCTCACAGTGCAAAGCCAAAGAGAAGTAGGCTATAAAATCATGGATAATTGCGGTACATTCTGAAAAGGCTAATTTTTGTGAAAAGTTGTGTTTTACGTTAACCTCTTGAAAAATATACCATCGCCATTCCTTGTACCTGTATAGAGGAAATGTGTGTGTGTGTGTGTGTGTGTGTGTGTGTGTGTGTGTGTGAAATAAAAGATCGAAATACGAGTTTTTTCTTCTAATATCACATTCCTCTGGAGCTTATGCACAGTCAGCGAAAATAATATCCGAATTGCTGGGTATCTATATATTACAATGATTGGTACGCTGGCTCTGTGGAGTTTCTCGATAATTTTTTTTCCAAAAGTTCAATGGATATCAGCAGAGTTTTATTATGGCATTAACAACTGGCAAATTCCACTCTAAGAGGAATAATCGAGCTTTGGTTCATTATGTTAAATTTTATGATGCTTAGTGTTCAGATACCTTTTTGCTAACTGTACGTGATGATAAAGGAAAACAGAAATGGTGTAATCACTAAGGTTAGGATAATTATCACTGAATAAATGCAAATACGTTGTTTAAACATTTTGGTGTCGAAGTACATATTCAAGGAATTTTACTTGTATTCCACAAATACTGGGGAAATAAATAAATTTAAAAAAAGAACTCATATCTGCTTGTGATATATCAAATAAAAAATTAATTCTAGTGCATCAGCTAGAACAACAACACAGGAAAGAACCGAATTTGTAGCACATAAGTATAAGCAGTGCTACAAGGTGAGGATTATGAATAAACACAGTTTAAGATATAAAATTCTTGATGCTCACCTTATGGAACTTTGCTACAAACTTAGTTTTTACATGCGTTGTTGGCCTAGCTGATGCCGTAGGATTGAAACTTTATTAGATATATCACTGACTTAAGTTATCAATATATATATATATATATATATATATATATATATATATATATATATATATATATATATATATATATATATATATATATATATAAGAAAAAATGTAGTTTCGAGACATCCATTAAAAACCTGTCGTTGGCTTATAAAATCTGATGTTATCATATACTAGGTCGTGGAATGTCTGGCAATGCGAAAGTAAGAGACAGGAATTACTGCATTAATATGGAAATCGTAATTGCTGATACACTTTTCTATTGCAGAAATGAAAGAACCAAAGTGCTGAAGCTCGCAATTGCTCTTTCTTAGACAAACAGAAGTGCCAAGTTCAGGATCAGTTCATTTCGAGATGCCTGGACACCTTGTGTTTAAAAACGTAGCGGTCATGAGCAATTTTTTAAATATTTCCAGGGCTTATGAACTTTATAATAATAATAATAATAATAATAATAATAATATTATTATTATTATTATTATTATTATTGCTATTATAATTATAGCTTCGGTACCTATCAGACTATCTAATATACTGTATGGGAGGTCTCTTTTAGCACAAGGGTTAAAAAATGCAATATTCGACCACTCCAGTTCCAATAGTCCCTCCTAAGCTTAATAAATTTGTCTGGAGGCAGGAAAAACATAATATAAAAATCGCCAGGGGAATAAAATGACAATGTGCATAATTATCCTTGACCTGTAGGGATTACAACCGAAATCGCATTCAGTACTCACCAGTCGCCAGTCACCACAATCGCTTGGCCTCCAGTCTTCTGAAAATGTAGAAATATAACATCATCATCATCATCAGGACCTATTTTCCCACCTGAGGAAACAGTGATGTTAAATATCGATGCATGAAGAATTAAAAGTTTCAAACTGATAATAATAATAATAATAATAATAATAATAATAATAATAGTCTATCTATCAATCTATCTATTGCCAGACGCCTTAATCCCGTTTGGGGTGGCCACAAACAAATCGCCTCCAAGTCGCCCTATCCCCCGCCATTTCACTCCCCTGCTCCCAACTCACACACCCCTCTCTCATATACCTTTCCACCCCATCCCTCCATCTCATCCTCGGCCTCCCCCTCCCTCTTTCCCCCTCCACCTCACTCACATACACTCGCTTCGTCAGTCTTTCACCCTCCATCCTCTCCACATGGCCAAACCACCTCAGTGTGTTCCTCATAACGCTTCCTATCACATCCACATCAACACCACAACGCTCCTTTATATCCTCATTCGTCAGCCTGTCTCTCCATGTGACTCCACAGGCTCCTCTTAAATAACTCATTTCCACTGCTCTCACTCTTGACTTGTGTCCTTCCAACAACGTCCATGCTTCACTTTCGTACGTTAGAGTTGGTATCATAATACTGTCATGTAGTACGGTAACTTTTTCACTTCCATGCTCACTTCCCTGTTTCTTATCACCGCTTTCAAAGAACCAGCAAAGAACCAATAATAATAATAATAATAATAAGAGCAAAGATTCGATAGACAGATAGATAAGCAAGTAAGTAGGTACAGTAGGTTGACAAACAGATAAGGGTGGATAGATAAATTGATAAATAAGTAGGTAAATGAAATGTAAAGGTTAATAAAGCATATGAAATTTGAATATGCTCGAAAATAATGAAGGTCAAATTTCTGCACTTTTTCTTCGAGCTCATTTTTTCTTAAAAAAAAAAAAAAATGAAAAAAACAGTTCTTCATTGTCTGACACATCAAGTTTACCTCAGAAAATCACCAACGAGAGGAGAGACATACCAAGTCTCTCTCGACTTGGAAATATTAGTGAGCAGAGGGTAATGTGAGGCAGAGATAAATTATTAGGCGAACTTTCTTTTTCACTGGACATATGGACTGTCTTACATTAGGCTTCTTCAAGTCACGTCTTTGGAACTCAGTCTACTTTTAAAGAAATGTGAAAAAATTGGAGATACGAATATGAAACGAAATTAACAGTAAAAGAAAAAAATAATACACAAAGATGACGAGTATTGGAGCATGGAATATAAGTGTGTATTATTTTCATAACTATCGTCACAGACTTACACACACCTATGACTCTCGCTTAGCCCAATAATATTTCTAGCTTGATTCAGAACAGAAAAGCCTTGGTTATGAGAAGGTTAATGGCGGCAGTAATAGCACTGAAGCTCCTATGACTCACTTGGCTGACTAAAATCGTCTAGAGATTGTCAGAATGGAACACTAGAGTTATACCTACAATAATAAAAGCCGGAAGTCATAACTGCTGATAGTTTTAGTGATGTCACTGCTGAAACTTGAACAACTACTGTCATTTTCTATGAGTGTAACCTAAAAGAAAATGTAATGCTGTACTAACTTCAGAACAATATTTCGACTTATGAAGAACCCTTATTACACATTCTGATCTTATTTATTGGTCTAAGTCTACATTATTATTATTATTATTATTATTATTATTATTCCGTTTTTCTTCAGATGATCCTAAATTTTTGTACCCTTGCCAAATTAACATCACACACCCATACCAAGAAGCGGTGCGATGAATTATTAAACGAAAACATGAACGAGTAAGCAGTCCTTACTCTGTTAAGGCCACGTTTCTTATTAAAAGTCAGATATAACACAGCATGTTGACTAATTCACATTGTGAGATATGTATGAATTGATGTGATGATAAAAAGGTATCATGTTTTGCAATTAAAAGTACCGATTCGATGCTGATTCGGTAAATCGTCGCACCTGCCAAGATGTGATTATATATATATATATTAGTTCCTTTAGTACGATATCTTTTTGGAGTTTATCAGTTTAAGCTACCTGAATTGTCAAAGTTTAGGAAGGACCTCTTGTAATGAAAGATTTCATGAAACCTACATTCAATTCCTTCAGTTGGAAAAATCTCTCCTGAAATAAAGCAGTATCTAGAGGTAACCAAAAAAAAAAAAAAAAAAGTTTAACCCTCTCAGTACGGAGACTCATTTCCTACGGCATTCTTGCTGATGGATTATAGTTAATGATTGATATTAACCCCCTCAATTGGAGGACGTCACTGACCCTTTCACAATGCCATGTTTGTTCTAACCTGGCAAAGATAGTACCCTACCAGCCCAGTTGATGGCCAAGTGAATAATAACCAGAGACTCATTCTGACCTCATAACTAAATCTCAACGAATTTCCTGCGGCCACGACATAGTAGGCTATTCAAGTTATGGAAGTGGCCAGTTCCGCCAGATGAAAGCAAATGGACTATAGTAGAGGTCCTTTCCAAACTTAGGAAAATAGTTATGGCGTTGCGAAAAAGAAAAAAAGAAGAAAACTAAGAAGAACGACCTCGGACTGAAAATTAATCCCTTTAGATCCCTTCAGCATTTTCTGTTCATTCTTGCTGCCACCAGAGGATTTTGTTCAGCTTAAAATAGACCCTGCGTGTGAGGGGTTAACCGAGGCTGGATTTAACCTCTCCCACTCGAACTCTTTCCCAGGATAAATAAGTCTGTGTGAAGATGGACGGAACGAAGTGAGTACGTCCTCGGGTACAAAAGGTGAAACATGCACTCCTTTCGCAACCCCTTTCACGCACATCAGTAACAGAACTCACATATGACGCAAACATTTCCAGTGGTCCTCTTCTCTCTCTCTTGCTCTCATCATCCCACACCTTCCACTAATCCACTTCGCTCCCTTTCATCTTTCCCCTCCCTGCCAGTCATCCACTTTTTTTTTTCTTTTTTTTTAATCTTTCCACACCTTTCCTGTTATTTACTTCACTACCTCTCGTCATTCCAAGCTTACTTGATTATCTACTTCCATCCCTTTCATTTTTTCATACTTTCCCAGTTATTCAGTTCGCTTCATTTCATCTTTCCGCACATATATATTTAGTCAA